>NC_134571.1:62906646-63139146 GCF_050947875.1 Dermacentor variabilis | reverse complement strand
GGTTCTCTCGGGAAACGTGGCCACAGCGCTTGCTCACTTTGTTACCCGGCGAGGCGGCCGACGTAGTCGCTCGCTTGGATAGAGAGGAGGCAGAGGATTTCGACAAAGTAAAATCGAGTCTGCTAAAAAAGTACCGGCTGTCTGCGGAGGCGTTCCGTCGGAAGTTTCGGGAAAATGAGAAAGGCAGAAGTGAGTCATATACAGAGTTTGCGTATAGGCTTATGTCGAACCTGCAGGAGTGGCTCAAAGAAGAGAAAGCGTTTGGTGACCACGATAAAGTTCTGCAGTGTTTCGGGCTAGAACAGTTTTATAGTCGGTTACAGGAGAACGTGCGATACTGGGTCTTGGATAGGCCAGACGTTTGTACGGTGGCTAAAGCCGCTGAGCTAGCCGAGGAGTTTGTGACGCGTCGGGCTCGCGGAGCTAAGGACGGTCAAAAGGGTGAATTTGGCTCGAAGTTTGAGAGGCCGAAGTTCACACCCATGAGAGCAAAGGGGGACACGCGTAGTGCGGATGCGAGCGAAAGCAGTCCGACCAAACGTAAAGAGACGGCGGCAGCCAAACGCAGAAAGCGGTTCGAGATGAGGCGAGCGCGCTTGTGTTATACGTGCCAGAAGCCGGGTCACTTTTCGGCGCAGTGTCCGGAAACAACACCAAAAGTTGTGTTTTTTTCAATAGGCAGCACTGACGAGAACATGAAGCTTCTCGAGCCTTACATGCGAGACCTCCTCGTGAACGGGAAAGAGTGCCGAGTGCTTCGCGATTCCGCAGCTACGATGGATGTAGTTCACCCGTCTTACGTAGAACCCCATATGTTCACGGGCGAGTGCGCATGGATCAAGCAAGCCGTGGAAGCTCATAGCGTGTGTCTGCCGGTAGCAAAAGTGCTTATTGAAGGACCTTTCGGAGCGCTTGAGACGGAGGCGGCAGTGTCATCTATGCTGCCACCCCAGTACCCGTACCTATTTTCAAACAGGTCCGATCACCTCCTGCGCGAGAAGGGGCTTTTGTTTGGTGAAGCTAGTGTTCTGGCCTTAACCAGATCGAAGGTTCGGGAGCTCGCTGCAAAGGCGGTAGTTGCGGGGCCGACGTTATCAAACAACGAAAAAGGGTCAGAGGCGCAGCAAGCTGATATTCGGAGCACGCCCGAACAGAATAAAATTGAGTCTGTAGCGTTGAAGGCGCCAGATACTGGAGAGGAAAATCCCGATTCGGGAAAGTTAGAAGAGCTATCTACTGATTTGCACATCGCGCCTACGTCAGACGGACTTGATAGGTTGCTAAAAGTCAGCCGGTCGGCTTTGATAGCCGAGCAAAAAAAGGATGGCAGCCTGGAAAACGTGCGCTGCAATGTCAAAGAAGGTATCGCCAGGAAAACTGCGCGTTTTGTGGAAAGAGGTGGAGTCCTGTACCGGAAGTATCTAGACCGCAGAGGAGTGGAGTTCGATCAGCTGATCGTTCCTCAATGCTATCGTCAGGATCTGTTGCGCTTGTCGCATGGGGGTTCGTGGTCCGGACACCTAGGAGTTAAGAAAACTAAGGACCGTCTCTTGCAAGAGTACTATTGGCCAGGGTGTTTTCAGGACGCAGACCATTTCGTGAGGACATGTGACACTTGTCAGCGGGTGGGCAAACCAGGGGACAAATCGAGGGCGCCGTTGAAATTGGTACCTATCATTACGGAGCCTTTTAGACGGCTCGTTATTGATACTGTGGGACCTCTGCCGGTAACAGCCACGGGGTACAGACACATTTTGACTGTGATCTGCCCAGCGACAAAGTTCCCTGAAGCAGTGCCGCTTAAAGAACTCAGCTCAGTTGAGATAGTTAATGCACTACTGTCCATATTTGCGCGAGTTGGTTTTCCTGCGGAAATCCAATCAGATCAGGGCACAGTGTTTACTAGCGCTTTGACGACAACTTTTCTCGAAAGGTGTGGGGTAAAGCTGTTACACAGCTCAGTGTACCACCCACAGTCGAATTCCGTTGAGAAGCTCCACTCCGTCATGAAGCGCGTGTTGAGAGCGTTGTGTTTTGAACATCGAACTGACTGGGAGCTGTGTCTGCCTGGGGTGATGTTTGCTTTAAGGACCGCGCCGCATGCGGCTACGGGGTTTTCGCCAGCTGAACTGGTGTACGGTCGCTCGCTTCGATCTCCGCTTCGCATGCTTCGAGAATCGTGGGAAGGTAGGGGCGACGACCCAGTCGTGGTGGAGTACGTGCTTAAGCTCCTCGAACGCTTAAGAAGGGCACAGGAGTTGTCAGGTGAAGCAATGACAAAGGCCCAGCAGAGGGCCAAGGTTTATTATGATCGGACAGCCAGGGCCCGTCGTTTTGAGGTTGGCGATGAGGTCATGATATTGCGCACATCGCTAAACAACAAACTAGACGTGCAGTGGGAGGGCCCAGCACGAATTGTTCAGAAACTGTCGGACGTTAACTACGTGGTAAGTCTGCCAGGAAAGCGGAAAGCACAGCAAGTTTACCACTGTAATCTGCTCAAACCTTATAGACAAAGGGAAGCAGTGGTGTGCATGATGGTAAACGTTCCTGAAGAGCTTCCGGTCGAGCTTCCGGGACTAGGCTCAGTGACGAACAGGGAAGACACCGGTCAAGTCATTAGTGACCTTATCAGTAAAGCACCGCTGTCGCCCGAGCAGAAAACCGAACTACACCAGCTATTACAAGAGTTTCAAGGTCTGTTCTCTGAGAGGCCTGGTAGGACTTCTGTACTTACTCATGATATAGAACTTACCTCCACAGAGCCAGTACGATCCAAGGCGTATCGGGTGTCACCCCGCCAGAGCGATATTATGGAGGCTGAGGTAAAGAAAATGCTACAGCTCGGTGTTATTGAGGCAGGTGAGAGTGATTATACCTCCCCTTTGATTTTAGTTGAGGTACCGGGCAAGGAACCTCGTCCTCGCGTCGACTACCGCAGGCTTAATTCCATCACTAAGGATCAAATCTATCCGATCCCTAACATCGAGGAGCGCCTTGAGAAAGTTAGTAGCGCTCAGTTTATTTCCACCCTAGATCTTGTCAGGGGTTATTGGCAGGTTCCACTTACAGAAGAGGCTAGTAGGTATGCGGCGTTCATTTCACCAATGGGAACATTCCGTCCTAAAGTGTTGAGTTTTGGTTTGAAGAACGCGCCATACTGTTTTTCAAGTCTCCTGGATAAAGTGTTGCGGGGACAGCAAGAATTCGCTTTACCGTATCTAGACGACGTAGCGATATTCTCCGCATCCTGGTCTGAGCATATGGCACACTTGCGGGCAGTGCTAACCCGCCTGCGCGAAGCGGGCTTGACAGTCAAGGCTCCTAAGTGCCAGTTAGCCCAGGCCGAGGTTGTCTACCTCGGTCACGTGATCGGTCAGGGTCGTCGCCGCCCCTCTGAAATAAAAGTGGCCGCTGTGCGAGACTTTCCGCAACCGCGCACGAAGACCGATATTCGGTCGTTCTTAGGTGTCGCCGGCTACTATCAGAGGTACATCCCTAGGTACTCTGATATCGCGGCTCCCCTGACGGATGCTCTAAGAAAGTCAGAGCCTCAAACAGTCGTCTGGGACGAGACAAAGGAAAGAGCTTTTAGCGCCCTAAAGAGTGCCCTAACAAGCCAGCCTGTGCTACGATCGCCAGACTATACAAAAGGGTTCGTTGTTCAGTGCGATGCTAGTGAGCGAGGCATGGGCGTTGTACTGTGCCAACGGGAAAATGGAGAAGTAGAACACCCCGTCCTGTATGCTAGTCGTAAGCTGTCCAGTCGTGAGCAGGCGTATAGCGCCACCGAGAAAGAGTGTGCGTGTCTCGTGTGGGCCGTTCAGAAATTGTCATGCTATCTAGCCGGCTCGAGGTTTATCATTGAGACGGATCACTGCCCTCTCCAATGGCTGCAGACCATCTCTCCCAAAAATGGCCGCCTCCTGCGCTGGAGCCTCGCTTTACAACAATATTCCTTTGAGGTGCGTTACAAAAAGGGGAGTCTCAACGGTAACGCCGATGGCTTAAGTCGAAGCCCCTAACGTAGGAATCAGCCTCAAAATTGTTTGTTACTGATGTTTTTCTTCCTGAGGCAGGATTTTTTTTAACATATTGCTTTTGTTTAGTGTTTCAAAGTGATGATATGCTTTCTAGTGCAATTTTCCAATTTGTGGACGCGTTCTGAGTGATGCTAGACTACTGTAAGGAACTAGGCAGTGGTATAAAAAGGGGAAAGAGCCTGGCAGGGCTTAGTGAGGGTTGTGCCGTGCTTGCTGACTGAGCGGTTGAGTTTCAGCGTAGTTCTAACGCTTGCCGGGAACGAGAACAAAAATGTGAACTCTCCCGAAGTCACTTTGCAGTGTCCCGTGCGAACCTGAACGAGAGAACGAGGCCTTCTCTGTGCGCTGCGCTCAAGAAACGTCGAGGGACGCCCGACTTCGGTTATGTGCATCATCGAGCGACATCCCTCCGGACAGCGGATGCAGTCCCCTGTCCATCGGGATCTCCTTCCCCCGGCGGGGCGGTCTGTTGCGTTTCGCCTGCGACACGTGGTTTTGCCGGCGCGACTGCGGCGGGGCGGCAGACATTTTGGCCCGATCGTCGTCGCCGCAACGCTCCCCGCCAGGTGTTTCCAGGCGTGACTGCGGCGATGCGACCGCATAGGGATCATCCTCGCATTCCAGTCATTGTGCCAGAACCAGGCGATGCGAAAGCAGGGATCATCCTCTCATTACAGTCATTGTGCCCGACGGGCAGCGCTACAATAGGGTGCTACGAGATCGTGCTCGACATGGTGCTACGGCAGCGCTACAACAGGGTGCTACGAGATCGTGCTCGACATGGTGCTACGGCAGCGCTACGACAGGGTGCTACGAGATCGTGCTCGACATGGTGCTACGGCATCGCTACGACAGTGTGCGTCACCATTAGCCCATTGTACATTCACGTGCTCGTCTTTTGAGGGGTTCCTTCTTGCCCTCAACTGCGAGAGTATAAAAACAGCTGCCCCGGACGCCAAAAGGAGGGCTCCGATTTCTTCTGTTGAGTAAAGTGCTCTCCCGTCTCTCTACTTCGGTCAAACCTGACCGCCAACTCTTTGCGATGTTAAAATAAACAAGTTGTTTTGTTGTTACCAGTCGACTCATGCTTTGCCGGGACCTTCGGATGCTTCCAGTTGTACCCCAGGCCGCCAGGCCAACGCTACCCTTGGGGCTTGCGACCCAGGTACAACCACGGGCGTCAGCGCCGAGTTCCCAACCGATCGCGCCAGCGGTGCGATCAAAACAGTGGGGATTGTTCCTGTCTGGAGCTGTCGCCATTCTTCCAGAACGAGTATGCTTTACTGCGACACGGAAAATAGAGAATGCTCAAATGGAGCTATGTGCGTGTCGTACTCTTCTGTGTGCACACCCGTCGTCACTGTTATTTCCTCGACAAGGTGGCAAACATAACCGTTGCGTGACATCACGCGTTGCGTAGGACGAAAGCGAATGAAATCTGCGCGTTGGATCTGCAAACTTATTTTCTTTTTTTCAGCTGCATATCTACACAACAACTCGATCATAATTTGCCCTCCAGAACGCAACGCTTTTGCTGCATTCTCTCTGCCGCTCAGATACCACTGCCTACCAATTTCTCCTTGGCAATGTGAAGCCCACTGCTCCGGAAAAGCCGTCCGTGGTGGACCAGCCCTCGGAGAGCAGCACTGACATTGAGAACGAAATGGCAGCCGCAGTTATGACCAGCCAACCCAAGTAAGACACGCGGTCGTATAGGGTTTCATTTATATCTTATTGTAAAGTATATATTTCGCATTAGTCGCGCCTATATCATGTTGTAGAAGCTAACCTGTACGCACTCATATTTTGGTTGCTCAAAACAAACTTCAGATTGTTCTCCGAGCATGAAGCTATACAAAGAATTCATGGAGATACGCTAAGACTTAGACTGCTGTGTATATCGATGCACATATACAGCGACAGTTTTGTTTGCGTGTGAAAGATGCGAAAACGGATGTAATTACGCAAGAAATTAATCTTAAAGTTATATCAAAACATTTCTCTTCTGCCATCAGAAATAAGTAAGCCTCTCTGTGGGCGAACGCTTTGTCGTCCAGGAAGGACGCAGAAGCAAAATTTCGTTGGCGACGTATCTTTAATATTCCCGCACCGGAACCTCGTGACATTATAACCATTTGGTAGTCTCTTCTTGCCGTTAGCATTGTTTCTTATACAACAACAAACTATTGAAAGAGAAATATTCAGAATAGGTGACGTCGCACTGACGTCATTCGCGCAGCGTTTAGGCACGACATTGTAAAGGTCAAGTTGAGCCTTCATTTTGTGTCCTATAACAATGAAATTTCAGTCACTAAAGAAAAGGAAATATAGTTTAGGAATAATGCTTAATTGGTCTATACTGATCGTAGTTTTCTTTAGAATCTATTCAGTAGCATTGCTTAGAAATGCACAAAAAGCAAAAAAAAAGACCACCCATTTATCTATAGATGTAATCGATAGGTATGCCATTGCTTTGAATGCACTTGCATGTCATATTCAAGCTTCTATTGCAAATAAATATTTTTGTTTATTTCTACATTTGAAGACATACCTAAATTTTCTTCCAAGTAGGCGACATCGGTGCACGAAATAAAACATTAATTGTTTAAGTTACACGTAAAGTTATTGCACTGCACCATCGTGACACAGCGCACTTTCTCACTGCACCCACCCAAGGTATAAAAAGAGTCCCGAAGAGCTCGAGGATCCCAAAGCTGGCAGCAATGATAGCTCCCCTCCGGAGTATGACGTGACCTCTGTCAACATACAGTGAGTTCTTTCTCATACCGGCTGTCTTCACGTTAATCTTCCTAAGCTAATGTTCAGAGATGACGTTAGATATCTGTACGTCTGCACTTGCCTGAGCGGGGAGCCACCAAGTAAGATGCTAGAATATCTGCACGCGACTATACCATGCAGGTGCTGAGTAGGGGAACCTAACTAATATAAAAGAAATGAAGGCACGCTAAAATTCGCATCACGTGGTTGGTAAAAGCAATCCTTTATAGGTAACTGGAAAATCGCGGCCTCCTAATGCAAGATGCTGACGCACGAAAAATAATTTAACCTTACTGTAGTTAAAAAGGAACTCCGACCTATATTCTGCTCCATAAAAACCTAGCATTGAAGTTGGAACTACAAGACCCTGAGGCAAAGCAGACTATATGTCCTGGCGCATGGCGTTGTGATACATTGCTCTCTGGATAGGTTGACGCACAGTTTCTACTGCGGTGCCACATTATTTCACTACTGCAGCAAAGGGTGCCACTGAAAGAACGAGAAGCTGCGATCAGTAAGGCTCCAGGTTGTGTTTTTACCATCGCGAGGCCGCATCAAGAAACAATTGCAAAATTGTGAGATATATTTCGCTGCTTCGCCCTAGCCCCTTGTATGTATGGAACGCTTTGGTAGAGGACGCCCTAAAACAGATTGATTGATTACTTTTTTTTCTTCACAGGAATCTAATCAGCGCCAAGGTTAAACATGACGTGCCTTCGCTTATTTCACGGAAAGGTGAGTAACTTTATCCTTTCCTTATATTTGTACTCCTGCGTAGCAGCGTTTCACCCCAGAGATATAACTATTCTATCCAGACCTGGTAGACCGCCTTCATGTACACTTGCAGAAGCGTTCCGGGATAGCCACTAGCGTACCTTAGCGCTCTTTCCGTTCGTTTCAGTCCTGGGCCTCGACATGTACGCGGAGCCCAAAATATTGCAGAGCCAAAAGCGAGACGACGAAGACAGCTTCTTCGACTGACGCGGACACATCGTGAAGCTCAAGCCTGCAGCTCCGTTCGTTTCTGTGTAGCCCGCGGGCGCATTCGCTACGTGTGTGATATGCGGAGATCTTTAGTGGGTGCGAACTGGAGCACTGCCCCAGATGCGCTCTCGCCTTGCTTAGTCGGCGGCAGTGAAAACGCATCGAGGTTGCCACGAGCCCTCGCGAAAACGCTTTGCGGGCTGTTTTCACTGCTCCCGTATAACAAAGACTACATCAATGCTAGACCATTGCAGCCAACGCGTCAGGAATTTTGTATCTTTGGTTTCATATTCATTATTGCAAGCCACAGCCGCGCCTTCTCCTGTTCAGGAAGGAGAACATGCTCAACTATACCGCCGCCTATCCACTTAGCCTTTCCCTTGAGTCGCTCCCCCACGAAGGATGTGGTGTGAGAGGAGCTTATAGCAAAGTACGTTTGCCGTTTACAAAATTGTAACCTGTCGAGCGAGAGAGGGAAATTATATCTGTAACATATAGGCAAAAAATATCAATACATCGAACAAACGCGTGTATGCTCGCCGTATCCTGTAGAAGAAACGCGAAAAAGTACGGACAACAAAGAAACGAGGACGAAGTCGAGTGTAACAGGAGTCAGATGGCAGATCATAATGGGCAGTTCGTGGCTGTCGAACTAAAACCCCGTTTACACTTTTCGCTCTGCTACTGTAGATATAAGTGTGAAATAGGCCGGTGAGATAACATGAAGCCTTTCAGAAAAAAAAATTGAAATTGCGACAGCAGTGACGTTGGAGTTTCGGGCGGAGGTAACTTCGCCTTAAGGAGCGCTTACATATACGCTTATAGCGCTTATACCCTGGCAACGTTGCCGAAAATGTCTTGGACGGTACGCGTTGTCATCAGAAGTTTGCGTAGTACAGTTATGTCAAGTGCACAACAGACCACTTGCCTTTCCACACCATTGCGTAGACAAACACTACAAACGTACACGACTATGCTGTGCCGTCCCAAACACAACTACCGCATACATGACTGCGCGTTGACCACCTGCACGTAAGACTGAGGTTAAAGCGCCGCCATGCACGTTCCCGCCGATAAGCGGTGGTGGCGCGCACATGGAGGGAGCTGAGGTATGGCGATTCTACAAATGTAGTCGCTGACCCCCCGCGTTGCTTAGCATGACTTGACGCCGTGGCAATGCAGTAACAAGTAACGGCATCGTTATAAAGCAATAACGAAAGGTTCCAACGTTCGTGTATGCCTGTGGTAAGGCTCTCAACTTAATATATCTGGCTTTCTCTGTCCTTTACGCTTTTGCAGTAGGCTGTAATAGCGGTACAATCCGCTTTTGTTCACGCTTTAATATGTCCATTCTATGCTGGTGCCGTACTTAAAAGTACTGAGGTGCTCTCTTGTACGTAAAGTTAGCACTGAAAAGTTGTACATTCAAAGGCCAATGTAATGTTGAGGTTTCTGTTAGTTTGTTCGTGTGCACAATTGTTCCATAGAAACTGCAGTGAAGTTGCGGTGTCAAAAATGCGTCGTCATCGTTTTCAATCCGAAGCACGGCGCACCCGCTGTTAAACTGCGGTTGATAAGTGAGACTAATACGAGCCAATATCCGACTGATATTGCGATATTCCTAGACCTCTCACGCCCGCCGAGGGCTCTTAATTCGATGAATTAAGATTTAATTTAAGGGAATTTATTAATTCGATGAACGACTCCGAGAAAAGCGGACGAGATAACAAGGAGTTATATATTGCACTCCTGGAGCGGAAACAATTAAATTGGCAAATATCTGGAAAGCAAGTATAGAAAATCCCGTAGGTCATTGAACGACTTCGCCTTTCCGACATTTGCAGTAACGAAGCCATACAGTGGCTTACACAAGCGCAGTGCCAGTACTACAGTACTACAGACGTCTCTTGAACCGAGGCCACCCGCTAACTATCCTGCAAGTGCTCATATATTTCTGTGAATTATGCCTTTTATAGTGAATTCGAACATTGCGTTCTAGTCCTACGGCCTGCACTATTGCCCAGTCAATTTAGCTGGAATTGTACTTTCTCTTAGTTTGTTAGAACTTGTAAAAGAGAAGATCGCTTGGCGACACATACATAAAACGGACAGCGAGGTGGAGTTTTCTGATCGAGTAAACTGCAAGTGAATGGAATGAACTTGTTCGCTTTCTAAAAATGAAAGTACAGGAGAGGATTTTCTATCACACAATCACCAGGTCTATGACATCACGCAACGATTGGAGAAATGGCGAGATGTCAGTTCCTACATTTAATTTAAGCCCCCTCTTTTATGCCTGCCAGTTTGCATGACACCTTGTTTACAACGCATAAACATATATTATCGCTCATACGCGTTTCATTTGCTCATTGCTCACTCCCGAGCTAGTACAAGCGCGATTCTCCGTAAACATTTTTTATGCCCACCAGCGTACAACTTAAGTCGGACATGTCGGAGCGCTTGTTTTGTCCGTTCTTTCATGTCCAGAGTTGATCTGTATTTGAGGCTTTATTTTGACCCTTTACCACCCGAAGTTCAGGCGCGCTGTAGTTAGACAAATACTTACGTTACATTTCCGACTTTTCATTTTTTTCTTTGTTTTGCGTTAAATGAAGGTCATGGACCTCAACATTCTATCAAAAAGGAGGTTGTCTGGCAAAGGCTTGATAGCGCACGTTTGCAATTCAGCAAAATTCTACGAGCTAGTTTCTATCTCATTTCTCAAGAGCTGTGTGCTGAAGTCATGCGCTGTCTGGTGTATGCATCGGGCCGTGCGGCATAGCGGACCGAGTGCCAGTCCATCACGATGTTCCTCTTCCACGCGACCACCACCTGCGTCATGGCACAGGCACTTCTCGGGATACAAAGCCTATTAATACCTATTATATTGAATTGATAGAGGCTGAATCTTGCCAGTATTTTTGCTACTCTACTTTCAGTTAACGCAAGAAATATAATGTCGGAAGTGTCCTACTTCTTTGACGAGTAGTGTATCCACGAGGAGGCACTGCTTGTCGATGGACAGTCATGTATACGGTGGTAGTCTTGACGGAATAAACGGAGTATGAACGGAAAGTTTGTTGTCCCTCTGTCTCATCACTTGTACAGTCTTGAGCCCCCGTCAATTCAAAGTGGATACAGACTGGTTGCTCAAGAAAACTTTTATTAGGGTAGCAAAGGACAGACGTATCGCAGTCGTGACGCGGTTATGATCCCAGATATTTCTGCGAAGGCCGCTGTTCCCCAAGACATCTATGAGCACTTTGCCGAGCTAAACTGCGATAGGCGAAAGCCTTTCTATGACTGCCTTGTTGTTGTTGCTGGAGTTTGTTCCGAAGGCGTTGTTGTCGCTTGCGTTCTGCCTCTTTAGCCTTAGTTCCAGGAGAGCAACTGAGGCGCTTCAGTCGCTTCCGTTCATTGTCTCTCACCCTTCTTGTGCTGGGAGACTCTGGAAGGCGCTGTTCCTTTCCACTCGAACGTTGTCGCTGAGCCTGCCGCGACTTGCCACAGAGCGAGCGCGCTTGTTTGCTGGGCCGCCGAGGCCACGAGCATGAGCCATTGAAGGCTTTCGCCTTAACACTTTGCTGAGCTAAACTGCGATAGGTGAAAGCCTTTCTGTGACTGCCTCTGTTGCTGTTGTCTGAACTGTTCTACTGAACTGTTCTGCTGCTGTTGTCTGTTTGAACTGAGTCACCGCTTTCCTGCGTCCACCAAATACTGCGCCCGGACACTCATGAGCCACTAAAGGCTTAGACCTTACAATAAAACATCTTTAGAATCGCCGAAGACTTGAAGAATACCAAGCATTTGCTTTGCGTGACGATTCGGTATACTAAAATATTTTGCGATACTGAAGGCAGTAGCTACAGGGTGTTTGCAGTGTGTCCGGTGCCACTGTAGGAGTTATATGGTTTGAACAGAGTGCGGCTTATCGCATATCATATTGACCGCAAATAAACACGGGGACAGCGGGAGAGAACACATAAACAACACGGGTGGTATGTTTATTGGTTTACAGAGCATATAGCACCATCCTTTCCAGCGATACAAAAACGTGTGCAGTTTTATTGCGGGAAGCGACGCGAAGTAGCGAAGGTCACGCTGGCTTCAGTGGCAGCCATCAGCGACATGGCGAATGTAGCGTACGGTTACTCGATTATTTAAGCCATTGTACCACATCCTCAGGTGAAGGGCAGCAGGTCAAAGGGCACAAACCCAGGACGACCTCTCTGCCTTTCTGTAACTAAAACATTCTGCTACTACTTTTACTTGCTAGAGCCCTTATCGGTCATGGACCTATTATAGGGGAAATAGCACTGTTGAACTAACTCTGACGGCCTCATTTCGCTACAATAGGATTTAGACACTGCGACAGTTTTCCGCTGCTGTAGCTGCAGTCTTGACGTGCTTGCTGCCATTCCTATAGGCAGGGCGAGAAATATTTGTCCTGCACGGAAAAGTGGTGTCGCCCACAGCTTTTATTTCGAGAAATGACGGTAATTACCACGGCCCAACTTGTCGTTGTGGCAATTGTTCCAGCCACATTTACGTTGTCCGAGTCCATGAGTACGGCATTCAGAAACCTGGGAGAAAAAAAAAGAAAAAAAACCAACGAAGTTATGAAACAGCCATCGAAATACATAACCAAAAGCCCCTCATGCTGTGCGCCATCACGACTATACCGGAATTAAGAGACTGCGAAAACTGGCGGAACGAAATGGCGAAACGAACTGTCGCGGTAAAACTTATCCTATGGCAGACTCTGCGTCGCCGTTCGCAGGTCTCGGCTTTGTTGCGAGCTGTTCAGTCATAATATCACAGCCACTGTGGTAATCGACCTGAGAAGGATTATGCTTTGCTAACAAAATAAAGCGGTCCTTGGCTTTACTACTAGAGTCCCCAAGCGAATTTGCGACCCGAAAATAAAAATTAATTTTGAGTCAATTTGTACGTCCTTTCCGTTTTGTACGACTGGCCGATGGCGTTCCCCAAAGTTGTGTAACCAATTTCAAAAACAGTTTATGACAGAACCACGACAAAGGAACACCGGCGGTAATAGAGAGCGCGAGAAAAACAGACTGAACGCAATCGCAGCCGTTCATTCCAAAAGACACAAAGCGGCTATGCAGAAACTGGCTGCCGCTTAAACATTGTAGGAATTCTTGTTCATAATGACCGCCCGGAACAGCATGACTACAGAGGTATACGACGCACGTCATGCAAAAATTGGTCGACAAATCAACAACGTTACCGCACCTTCCTATCATCGCAACAGAAAACATTAGGCCTGAGAAAAGATTACGCGCTGCAAAGTTGACGTTTAGCGAGATTTAGTCACCGTTTGCAACACCGAAGACAAAAGTAAAGAAAACCTGTCCGACGCTGAATAAATAGAAAAATTGGCGCGCGCGATATCACGCAGGCAAAGAAGGGGATGCAATGACGAAGCAAAATCAACCAATGAACACGCACAGAAGTACCTAATGGTAGCAGTATCATCCGAACACGAAAGACACATGTAATCCCAAAATTCACATGCCATTTATGGCAAAACGGTACAAGTGATGGAGCGTGCTTTAAAATACGCACTTGCCTGAGCTAATGGCACACAGTGACAAACAAGTGAGGTTTACCATTTGGCATAGAAAAATCAACCTCATAGGCAGCGAACCCATGAATAGTATTTTGAATTCCATGTGAATGCACCCCGCATTAAAGTCTCATAAAGAACATTCACCGAATCTATAAACCGAATCCTCACGAAAATATAGCAGTATCGCAGCGACAATCAGATGCAGGTTCAGAAAGTGCAGTTCGCGGTGCGAGCAACGCTCTCAAAGAACTCACATGAATAGCTTAAAAGCAATCTAAGCTTTCATGCTAGGAGATGTATACGGCAGCGATTCGGATGTACAGAGTCACTCGAATGGCAAAGGCAACTCACAACTGCTCCAAACGTGGAGACGACGCTACATTACGCTTTAGCAAGGTTACATGAATGGGGCCCGGTTGCAAAGATATAAGAAATGCCACCCGGCGCACATTCGCCAACCTTCAAACGTGCTCTTGTCTTGAAAAGTGCTTGAAGACAGCAACGTCAAAACAAATAGGCAGTTTTCTCGTTCGTGAGCCTATGGAAGAGAAGAATGATGGAATCTAAATACTTGTCAAAGGGGTAGGGAAATAAAGAGGTGAATTGATCATGCTAATGGAAAAGGCAATATTAAACTGCTCCAAGCGTGCAGACGATGATACGGCGCTGAAGGTTACACGAATAGGTGACAAACCTTAATAGGGGACAAACCTTAATAAAGTGCCATCCGGAGAAAATTCGCCAATCTTCAGACGGTATTTTTGTCATTGACAATGATATGGAACGACATGGACTACGATATGGAACTAAAGAACTATGACGTATAGGGGTTTATCGAAGGGGCGCGAAAGAAAAGAGGAGGCGAACTCCTCTTTTGAATGCCAAAGGCAACATTACACTTCTCGCATATATGCGACAATACAGCAAGGAAGGTTACGCGAATGGGGCCCGGTGACAAACATCAATAAACTGCCATCCGCAGCACATTCGCTAACCTTCAGAGGTGCTTTTTTCTGTAAACTACTTGCAAACAGCAGCAGGAGAATAAGTTGCATTTTTTCTCCCTGGCTAGGATACGGGACAGAAATCGATGGAACGTAATTGTTTGCCAAAGAATCACGAAAAAAACAACCTCGAGAAACGAAACGAAAAACAAAAGAGGAGGAGAATTGCTCATTCGCGTGGGAAATGCAACGTTCAACTGCTCCAAGCGTGGAGACGAATATACAGCACGCAAGGTTACACGAATTGGTTCCGGTGCGAAACCTTAATAATGTGCCACCCAGAGCACATTCGCCAACCTTTAAACGGGCTTTTGGTTTAAAATGTTTGCAAACAGCAGCGTCAGAAGACGCCGGTATTTTACTCCTTCGCTACACTATGTATAGCAGCTATAGAATTTAAGTGTTTGTTATAGCGGCAGGAAAGGAGTGAAGAGATAACGTTCAAATTTCCGAAGCAATGGCAACGTTCAACTGCTCTAAGCGTGTAGACAACGATAAAGCACGGAAGGTTGGATGAATGGGGTCCGGTGACACATCTCACGTACTTGCCACCCGGAACGCATTCACCAACCTTCCTAAATGCTTTTGCCTTGAAAGTAATTGTAGACTGCTCTGTAAATTTACATACATTGTTTTACCTTGACGTAGATATGGAACAAAAAACTATGGGATTTGAAAGTATATTAGAAAGGCACGAAAAAAAGAGTAGGCGAATTGCTCATTCGCATGGAAAATGGAACGTTCAACTGCTCCAAGCGTGCAGGTGACGAAATCGCGCGGAAGGTTACACGAATGGGCCCTGGTGACAAACCTTAAATAAATGCCGCTCGGGGCAGATTCGCAAACCTTCGCAGTTGCTTTTGTTTAGAAGTGCTTGGAGGCAGCAACGTCAAAATAAGTAGGCAGTTTTCTCGTTCGTGAGGATATGGAACTGAAGAATGATGGAATCTAAATGTTTGTCAAAGGGGTAGGAACTAAAAAGGAGGTGAATTGCTCATTTGAATGGAAATGGCAAAAGTAAAATGCTAGAAGCATGGAGATGACTATACAGCAGGGAATGGGTTCCGGTGAGAAACCCTAATAAAGTGAAATCCGGAGCACATTCGCCAACCTTCGGACGTGCTTTTGGCTGTAAAGTGCTTGAATACAGCAACGTCAAAATAAGCGGATAGTTTTCTCGTTTACTATGACATGGAACTAAAGAATTATGAAATTAAGGTGCCTTTCAAAGGTGCACGAGAAAGAAGAGGTGGTGAATTGCTCATTTGAATGGGAAAGGCTGCAGTCTAAGACTCCAAGTGAGTAGAAGACGATACAGCAGGGAAGGTTACACGGATTGTGCCTGGTTGCACAGATCCGCTAAATGAATCCCGGAGTACATTCGCAAACCCTCATACGTGCTTTGGTCTTGAAAGTTGTTGCTGACAGCAAGGTCAAAATAAGCAGGCAAGTTTCTTGTTCTTAATAGTATGGAACTGAAGAACGATGGGATCTATATGAATGTCAGAGGGGCGCACGAGAAGAATAGAGGAGATGAACTGCTCGTTTGAATGGAAAAGGCAATGTTAAACTGCCAGAAGCGTGGAGACGATGATACAGCACGGAAGTTTAAGCGAATGGGGACCGGTGGCAAACCTAAATAAGTGCCGCCTGGAGCACATTCGCCAACCTTCATACGTGCTTTTGTCTGGAAAGTTCTCGAACACAGCAACAACAAAATAGGCAGGCAGTTTTTTCGTTCGTAAGGATATGGAACTGAAGAACGATCGACTCTAAATACTTGTCAAAGGGGTAGGGAAAAAAGAGGCGAATTGCTCATTTGAATGGAAAAGGCAATATTAAACTGCTAGAAGCGTGGTGACGACTATACAGCATGGAAGGTTACACGAATGGGTTTCGGTGACAAACCTTATGAAAGTGCCATCCGGAGCACATTCGCCAAACTTCATACGTGCTTTTGTCTTGAAAGTGCTTGAAGACAGCACGTGAAAACAAGCAGGCAGTTTTCTCGTTCGTGAGGATATGGAACTGAAGAACGATCGAGTCTAAATGTTTGTCAAAGGGGTAGGGAAAAAATAGAGGTGAATTGCTGATTTGAATGGAAAAGGGAATATTATACTGCTCCAAGCGTGGAGGCGACTATACAGCACGGAAGTTTGTACGAATGGGTTCCAGTGCCAAACCTTAATAAACTGCCATCCGGAGCAAATTCGCCACGCTTGATACGCGCTTTTGTCTTGAGAGTTCTTGAAGGCAGCCAGGTCAAAATAATCCGGTATTTTTGTCATTGACTATGATACAGAACGACATGAACTACGATATGGAACTAAAGAACAATGAAACTTAGGGGTTTCTCAAAGGTGCACGAAAGAAAAGAGAAGGCGAACTGTGGATTTGAATGCCAAAGGCAACATTCAACTTCTCGCACGCAGCGGCGATAAAGCAAGGAAAGTTACACGAATGGGTTCCGGTGAAAAACCTTGATAAAGTGCCATCTAGAGAATATTCGCCAACCTTTACACGTGCTCTTGGTTCAATATGTTTGCAAACAGCAGCGTGAGAATACGCCGGTAATTTACTCCTTCGCTTAACTATGTATCGCAGCTATAGAAATTAAGTGTTTGTATTAGCGGCAGGAAAGGAATGAGGAGATAAATTTCAAATTTCTGAGGAAATGGCAACGTTCAACTGCTCCAAGCGTGTAGACGATACAGAACGGAAGGTTGGATGAATGGGGTCCGGTGACAAATCTGATGTACGTGCCACCCGGAACGCATTTACCAACCTTCCTAAATGCTTTTGCCTTGAAAGTGCTTGTACACTGCTCTGTAAATCTACACATATTGTTTCACGTTGGCGTAGATATGGAACATAAAACTATGGTATTTAACATTACGTTAAAAAGGCACGAAAAAAAGAGGAGACCAATTGCTCAATCGCATGGGAAATGCAACGTTCAACTGCTCCACGCGTGCAGGTGAGGAAACCGCGCGGAAGGTTACACAAATGGGTCCCGGTGATAAACCTTAATTAAATGCCGCCCGGGGCACATTCGCCAACCTTCGCAGGTGCTTTTGTTTAATAGTGCTTGAAGGCAGCAACGTCAAAATAAGTAGGCAGTTTTCTCGTTCGTGAGGATATGGAACTGAAGAATGATGAAATCTAAATGTTTGTCAAAGGGGTAGGAAATAAAAAGGAGGTGAATTGCTCATTTGAATGGAAATGGCAAAAGTAAAATGTTAGAAGCATGGAGATGACTATACAGCAGGGAAGGTTACAGGAATGGGTTCCGGTGAGAAACCCTAATAAAGTGCCATCCGGAGCACATTCGCCAACCTTCAGACGCGCTTTTGGCTGTAAAGTGCTTGAATACAGCAACGTCAAAATAAGCGGATAGTTTTCTCGTTTACTATGACATGGAACTAAAGAATTATGAAATTAAGGTGTCTTTCAAAGGTGCACGAGAAAGAAGAGGAGGTGAATTGCTCATTTGAATGGGAAAGGCTGCGGTCTAAGACTCCAAGTGAGTAGAAGACGATACAGCAGAAAAGGTTTCACGGATTGTGCCCGGTTGCACAGATCCACTAAATGCCTCCTGGAGCACATTAGCCAACCCCGATACGTCTTGAAAGTTGTTGCTGACAGTAAGGTCAAAATAAGCAGGCGTGTTTCTCGTTCTCAGTAATATGGAACTGAAGAACGATGGAATCTATGTGCACGTCGGAGGGGCGCGCGAAAAGAATAGAGGAGGTGAACTGCTCATTTCAATGGAAAAGGCAATGTTATACTGCCAGAAGCGTGGAGACGATGATACAGCACAGAAGGTTAAGCGATTTGGGACCGGTGACAAACCTAAATAAGTGCCGCCCGGAGCACATTCGCCAACCTTCATACGTTCTTTTGTCTTGAAAGTGCTTGAACACAGCAAAAACAAAATAGGCAGGCAGTTTTCTCGTTCGTAAGGATGTGCAACTGAAGAACGATCTTGTCTAAATACTTGTCAAGGGTGTAGAAAAAAAAGGCGGATTGCTCATTTGAATGGAAAAGGCAATATTAAACTGCTAGAAGCGTGGAAACGACTATACAGCATGGAAGATTGCACGAATGGGTTTCGGTGACAAACATTATGAAAGCGCCATCCGGAGCACATTCGCCAAACTTCATACGCGCTTTTGTCTTGAAAGTGCTTGAAGACAGCACTTGAAAATAAGCACGCCGTTTTCTCGTTCGTGAGGATATGGAACTGAACAATCGAGTCTAAATGCTTGTCAAAGGGGTAGGCAAAAAAAAGAGGTGAATTGCTGATTTGAATGGAAAAGGGAATATTAAACTGCTCCAAGCGTGGGGGCGACTACACAGCACGCAAGGTTATAGGAATTGGTTCCGGTGTCAATCCTTAATAAACTGCCATCCGGAGCACATTCTCCAGGCTTGATACGTGCTTTTGTCTTGGACGTTCTTGAAGGCAGCAAGGTCAAAATAAGCATGTCTTTTTGTCATTGACTATGATACAGAACGACATGAACTACGATATGGAACTAAAGAACTATGAAATTTAGGGGTTTCTCAAAGGTGCACGAAAGGAAAGAGAAGGCTAACTGCGGATTTGAATGCCAAAGGCAACATTCAACTTCTCGCACGTAGCGACGATACAGCAAGGAAGGTTACACAAATGGGTTCCGCGGAAAAAGCTCCATGAAGTGCCATCTAGAGCACATTCGTGAATATTTACACGTGTTTTTAGTTTAAAATGTTTGCAAAAAGCAGCGTCTGAATAGGGCAGTAATTTACTCCTTCGCTACATTATATATATCAGCTATAGAATTTAAGTGTTTGTAATAATGGCAGGAAAGGTATGAAGAGATAAATTTCACATTTGCGAGGCAAAGCGAATGTTCAACTGGTGTAAGCGTGTAGTCGATACAGCACGGAAGGTTGGATTAATGGGGTGCGGTGACAAATCTCACGTACGTGCCACCCGGAACGCATTCAACAACTTTCATAAGGGCTTTTGCTTTGATAGTGCTTGTAGACCGATCTGTAAATCTACATATATTGTTTCATCCTGACGTAGATATGGAACATCAGACTGTGATTTAAAAGTATGTTAAAAAGGCAGTAAAATAGGGGAGGCGAATTGCTCATTCGCATGGGAAATGGAACGTTCAACTGCTCCACGCGTGCAGGTGACGAAATCGCGCGGAAAGTTACACGAATGGCTCCCGGTGACAAACCTGAATTAAATGCCGCCCGCAGCTCATTTGCTAACCTTCATACGTGCTTTTGTTTGAAAGTGCTTGAAGGCAGCAACGTCAAAATAGGTAGGCAGTTTCCTCGTTCGTGAGGATATGTAACTGAAGAATGATGGAATCTAAATGCTCGTCAAAGAGGTAGGAAATAAAGAGGAGGTGAATAGCTCATTTGAATAGAAAAGGCAACATTAAAATGCTAGAAGCATGGAGATGACTATACAGCAGGGAAGGTTGCAGGAATGGGTTCCTGTAAGAAACATTAATAAAGTGCCATCCGGAGCGCATTCGCCAACCTTCAGACGTGCTTTTGGCTGTAAAGTGCTTGAACACAGCAACGTCAAAATAAGCGGCTAGTTTTCTCGTTGACTACGACATGCAACTAAAGAATTATGAAATTAAAGTATCTTTCAAAGGTGCAGAAGAGGTGAATTGCTCAATTGAATGAGAATGGCTGCAGTCAATGACTCCAAGCGAGAAGAAGACGATACAGCAGGGAAGGTTACACGAATTATGCCCGGTTGCACAGATCCACTAAATGCCTCCCGGAGCACATGCGCCAACCCTCATACGCGATTTGGTCTTGAAAGTTCTTGCTGATCAAGGTCAAAATGAGCAGGCGAGTTTTTAGTTGTCAAGGATATGGAACAGAAGAATGATGGAATCTATGTGTTTGTCAGAGGGGCGCATGAAAAAATATAATATGTGAAGTGCTCAATTTAATGAAAAACGCTATGTTAAACTGCTAGAAACGTGGAGACGATGATAGAGCATGGAAGGTTACGCGAATGGAGACCGGTGACACACCTTCATAAGTGTCGCCCGGAGCACAATCGCCAACCTTCATATGCGCTTTTGTCTTGAAAGTGCTTGAAGACAGCAACGTTAAAATGAGACGGTGTTTTTGTCATTGAATATGATATGGAAAGACATGGACTAGGATACGGAACTAAAGAACTATGAAATTTGGGGGTTTATCGAAGGGGCACGAAACAAAATAGGAGGCGAACTGCGGATTTGAATGCCAAAGGCAACATTCAACTTCTCGCATATAGGCGACGATACAGCAAGGAAGGCTACGCGAATGGGGCCCGGTGACAAACATCAATAAAGTGCCATCCGGAGCACATTCGCCAAACTTGAGAGGTACTTTTTTCTGTAAAATATTTGCAAAGAGCAGCAGCAATATATGCTGGCAGTTTTGTCATTCGCTAGGATATGGAACTGAAAACGATGGAACGTAATTGCTTGCCAAAGAGGCATGAAAATAAGAGGAGGCGAATTGCTCATTCGCATGGAAAATGGAACGCTCAGCTGCTCCAAGCGTGCAGGTGACGACACCACGCGGAAGGTTCCACGAATGGGTCCCGGTGACAAACCTTAATTAAATGCCGCCCGGGGCACATTCGTCAACCTACGCAGGTGCTTTTGTTTGAATGTGCTTGAAGGTAGCAACGTCAAAATAGGCAGGCCATTTTCTCGTTCATAAGGGTGTGGAACTGAAGAACGATCGAGTCTAAATGCTTGTCAAAGGGGTAGGAAAAAAAGAGGTGAATTGCTCATTTGAATGGAAAAGGCAATATTAAACTGCTAGAAGCGTGGAGAGGATGATATAGCATAGAAGGTTCCGCGAATGGGGACCGGTGACAAACCTAAATAAGTGTCGCCCGGAGCACAATCGCCAACCTTTATACGTGCTTTTGTCTTAAAAGTGCTTGAAGAGAGCAACGTCAAAATCAGACGGTTTTCTTGTCACGACATGGACTAGGATGTGGAACTAAAGAACTATGAAACTTAGGGGTTTATCAAAAGGGCGCGAAAGAAAAGAGGAGGCGAACAGCTGATTTGTATGCCAAAGACAACATTCAACTTCTCGTACGTAGCGATGATACTGCAAGGAAGGTTACGCGAATGGGGCCCAGTGACAAACCTAAATAAATGCCGCCCTGGGCACATTCTCCAACCTTCATACGTGCTTTTGTTTGAAAGTGATTGAAGACAGCAACACCCGCCATGGTTGCTCAGTGGCTATGGTTTTAGGATGGTGAGCACGAGGTCGCGGGATCAAATCCCGGCCATGGCGGCCGCATTTCGATGGGGGCGAAATGCGAAAGCACCCGTGTACTTAGATTTAGGTGCACGTTGAAAAACCCCAGGTGGTCGAAATTTCCGGAGTCCTCAACTACGGCGTGCCTCATAATCAGAAACTAGTATTGACACGGAAAACCCCATTATTTTTTAAGACAGCAACGTCAAAATAAGTAGGCAGTTTTCTCGTTCGTGAGGACACGGAACTGAAGAACGATGGAATCAATGTGCTAGTCAAAGGGGTAGAAAAAAAGAATTGAATTGCTCATTTGAATATAAAAGGCAATATTAAACTGCTCCAAGCGTGGGAACGAATCTACAGCATCTAAGGTTACGCAAATGGGTTGCTGTGAGGAACCTTAATAATGTGCCACCCAGAGCAGATTCGCCAACCTTCGCAGGTGTTTTTGTTTAAAAGTGCTTGGAGGAAGCAACGTCCAAATAAATAGGCAGTTTTCTCGGTCGTGAGGATATGGAACTGAAGAAGGATCGAGTCTAAATGCTTGTCAAAGGGGTAGGAAATAAAAAGGAGGTGAATTGCTCATTTCAATGGAAAAGGCAATAATAAAATGCTAGAAGCGTGGAGATGACTATACAGCAGGGAAGGTTACAGGAATTGGTTCCGGTGAGAAACATTAATAAAGTGCCATGCGGAGCACATTTGTCAACCTTCAGACGTGTTTTTGGCTGTGAAGTGCTTGAACACAGCAACGTCAAAATAAGCGGGTAGTTTTGTCGTTGACCACGACATGCAACTAAAGAATTATGAAATTAAGGTGACTTTCAAAGGTGCACGAAAAAGTCGGGGTGAATTGCTCAACTGAATGGGAATGGCTGCAGTGAACAACTCCAAGCGAGTAGAAGACGATACAGCAGGGAATGTTACACGGATTGTGCCCAGGTGCACAGATCCACTCATTGCAAATTCCGCCCGAAGCACATTCGCAAACCCTGATACGTGCTTTGGTCTTGAAAGTTGTATCTGACAGCAAGGTCAAAATAAGCAGGCAAGTTTCTCGTTCTTAATAATATGGAACTGAAGAACGATGGAATCTATATGAATGTCAGAGGGGCGCACGAAAAGAATAGAGGAGATGAACTGCTCGTTTTAATGGAAAAGGCAATGTTAAACAGCCAGAAGCGTGGAGACGATGATACAGCACGGAAGGTTAAGCGAATGGGGACCGGTGGCAAACCTAAATATGTGCCGCCTGGAGCACATTCGCCAACCTTCATACGTGCTTTTGTCTGGAAAGTGCTTGAACACAGCAACAACAAAATAGGCAGGCAGTTTTCTCGTTCGTAAGGATATGGAACTGAAGAACGATCGAGTCTCAATACTTACCAAAGGGGTAGGGAAAAAAGAGGCGAATTGCTCATTTGAATGGAAAAGGCAATATTAAACTGCTAGAAGCGTGGAGACGACTATACAGCATGGAAGGTTACACGAACGGGTTTCGGTGACAAACCTTATGAAAGTGCCACCCGGAGCACATTCGCCAAGCTTCAGAGGTACCTTTTTCTGTAAAATATTTGCAAAGAGCAGCAGCAATAGAAGCTGGCATTTTTGTCCCTCGCTAGGATATGGAACTGAAAATGATGGAACGTAATTGCTCGCCAAAGAGGCATGAAGAAAAGGAGGAGGTGATTTGCTGATGCGCATGGGAAATGCAACGTTCAACTGCTCCAAGCGTGGAGACGAAATACAGCAGGTAAGATTACACAAATGGGTTCTGGTGAAAAACCTTAATAAAGTGACATATAGAGCACATTCGCCAACATTTAGATGTGCTTTTGGTTTTGCAAACAGCAGCGTTAGAATACGCCGGTAATTTACTCCTTCGCTGCAGCTATAGAATTTAAGTGTTTATAATAGCGGCAGGAAAGGAATGAAAAGAAAAATTTCAAGTTTCCGATGCAATGGGAACGTTCAACTGCTTCAAGCGTGTAGACGATACAGCACGGAAGGTTGGATGAATGGGGTCCGGTGACAAATCTTATGTACGTGCCACCCGGAACGCATTCACCAACCTTCCTAAATGCTTTTCCCTTGAAAGTGCTTGTAGACCGCTCTGTAAATCTACACGTATTGTTTGACCTTGACGTATATATGGAACCTAAAACTACGGTATTACAAAGTATGGTAAAAAGGCACGAAAAAAAGAGGCGACCAATTGCTCATTCGCATGGGAAATGGAACGTCCAACCGCTTTGAGCGTGCAGGTGACGAAACCGCGCGGAAGGTTACACGAATGGGTCCCGGTGACAAACCCTAATTAAATGCCGCCCGGGGCACATTCGCCAACCTTCGCTGGTGCTTTTGTTTAAAAGTT
Organism: Dermacentor variabilis; assembly: GCF_050947875.1. Lineage (NCBI taxonomy): Eukaryota > Metazoa > Arthropoda > Arachnida > Ixodida > Ixodidae > Dermacentor > Dermacentor variabilis. The sequence continues at coordinate 63,115,074 of NC_134571.1, read as the reverse complement.
CTTGAAGGTAGGAACTTCAAGATAGGCAGGCCATTTTCTCGTTCGTAAGGGTATAGAACTGACGAACGATCGAGTCTAAAGGCTTGTCAAAGGGTATAGGGAAAAAAGAGGAGGTGAATTGCTCAACTGAATGGAAAAGGGAATATTAAACTTGTAGAACCGGGGCGACGACTATGCAGCATGGATGGTTACACGAACGGGTTCTGGTAACAAACCTTATTAAAGTACCATCCGGACCCCATTTCCCAACCTTCCGACGTGCTTGCCTTGAAAGTTCTTGCTGCCAGCAAGATCAAAATAACCAGGAGGGTTTCTCGTTCTAGGGATCTGGAATTGAAAACGATGGAATCTGAACGTTTGTCACAAGAGTAAAAAAAAGAGAATTGCTCATTTGAATCTAAACGGCAATATTAAACTGCTCCAAGCGTGCAGACAATGATAGGACACGGAAGGTTACACGAATGGGTCCCGGTGATAAACATCAATTAAATGCCGTCCGGAGCACATTCGCCAACCTTAAGACGTGCTTGTCTTGAAAGTTCTTGTCGCCAGCAGGCTTAAAATAAGCAGGCAGGTTTCTCGTTCACTCGGATATCGAACTGAACGACGCAATCAAAGTGCCTGTCAAAGGAACACGAAAGAAAAAGAGGAGGTGAATTGCTCATTTGTATTGAAACGGCCAATAATAAACAGCTCCAAGCGTGCAGATGGTGCTACGGCACTCAAGGTTACACGAATGGGTCCCGGTGACAAACCTCAATTAAATGCCGCCCAGAGCACAGTCGCCAACCTTCTTACGTTCTTTTCTCTGTGCTTGAAGTGCTTGAATATATAAAAGTCGAAATAAGCAGGCAATTTTCTCGTTCGTGAGGAAATGGAACTGGAGAACGACAGAATCAAAGTGCTTGTCAAAGGAACACGAAAGAAACAGATGAGGTGAATAGCTCATTTGAATGGAAGAGGCAATATTAAACTGCTCTAAGCGTGTAGACGATGATACGGCACGGAAGGTTACACGAATGGGTCCCGGTGACAAACCTCAAATAAATGCCGCCCAGAGCACATTCGCCAACCTTCATACGTTGTTTTATCTTGAAAGTGTTTGAAGACAGGAATGAAATAAGCAGGCAGTTTTCTCGTTCGTGAGCATATGGAACTGAATAAATGTAAATGCTTGTTAAAGTGGTAGCAAAAAAACTGGAGGACGCTTAAGCTTCGCCTTCAATAGTGGAACGCGATAGCATTATCGCATCCCGTCCGCACCGCCCACTCAAACGATCTAAGCGAGCCAAACTTCCCAATCGGCACGGACAGCCGGGCCGCAACGCGCCACGACGGCGGATGCGATCATGGGGCGAGTGGCGCGCCACGTGTCGGGCCATCACCGTACGTTAAGAGGAGGGTGTCTTCTGTGTTTTCCGCAAGATGGCTCTGCGTGTGCGCAGAGCGCCGAGGAAATGTAGCGGAAACGTACTTCGCTACTCGTGTAACTGCGATTTCTGTAATTTACATGCTCATAATTACCGATATACACCGCAGTATACCTTTCTAACGCAACACCGCGTTCACTAGAGGCGCTTTTTCCCTCTTTGAACTATCGAACTCGTGGCTCAGTGGTAGCTTCTCCGTCTCACTCTGGTTCGATTCCCACCCAGCCCATCCTGCAAGTTGTTTTTTACTATTTATGCAGTGCCTTCCCAGATTTGTCGCTCACGGCCAACGCGCCAACGCGCCAACGCCGACACCGGCTTTTCTGCGACACGAGCTCCTTAACACTGTCGCGTTAAGGAGAATTGCTCATTCGCGGGGGAAATGCAACGTTCAACTTCTCCAAGCGTGGAGATGACGATACAGCACGGAAGGTTATGCGAATGGGACCGGTGACAAACATTAATAAAATGCCAATCAGAACACATTCGCCAACCTTTATACGTGCTTTTGTCTTGGAAATTCTTAAAGGCAGGAACGTGCAAATAAGCAGACAGTTCTCTCGTTGTTGAAGATATTGAACTGAAGAGCGATGGGATCTAAGTGCTTGCCGAAGGGGTTGTAAAAAAGTTGAATTGCTCATTTCAGTGGAAAAGGCAATAATAAACTGCTTGAAATATGGAGACGACTATAGAGCATGGAAGGTTACACGAATGGGTCCCGGTGACAAACCTTAATTAAAAGCCTCTCGGAGCACATTCGCGAATCTTCAATCGTGCTTTTGCCTTGAAAGTGCTTGTAGACTGCTGGGTAAAAATGTAACAGCGTCAGAATACGCAGACAGTGTTCTCGTTGAGTGCGATATTGAATTGATGTAACATAGAATTTAAATGGAGGTCAAATGGGCACCAAAGAGAATGCGAATTGATCATTCGAATGACAAAAACAACGTCCAAGTGCTACAAGAGTGGAGGTCATATCATAAAATGCCAACAAACATTGATATCAAGGACAACATAGCGGAAATCATAAATGAATGGAAATGAAAGTGGACGAAAAAAACCACTTGCCGCGGGCGGGGAATGAGCCCGACTTCGGATTACGCGTGCGATGCTCCACGAATTGAGCTACCGCCGCCGGCGTTCTCCCACCCATTTTCTTGTGTATTTATGTTTTACTACTTGAAACAACACATGGGAGGGTTACTGAGTGCCACCACTCACACACCTTGGGGGAGGATGTGGAATATCCTTCCTGCCGCAGGCGTCACGCGTACGTGATTCTTTTGGGTGACGACAACTGGTCAATTATTGACCGGTTGCCTTCACCCTGTAGATTATAAGAACATGAGGCCAGTTGCCTCGACCCCACTATGGAACATAACTATAGATTTTAAGGTATGCAAGAAGATGCACGAAAGAGGAGGTGAATCGCTCATTTGAATGGCAAAAGCAACATAGAACTGCTCCAGGCGTAGAGACGGGATCCGCGACGCTGCCCTTAAAGAGCCGCGCCAGTAAAATTTCATCGCTTTCATAGCAGGCGCTTTGTTTGTGGATTGTCATTGTCAAATGTCTAGGAATAATTTAGTCAAGAATATAAGACCTGGCAGGAGCAGCTATAGTAGGAAAATAGCGTAGCAATCATGGCATATAGCATAGCATCGCATATAGCTTACAAATACCTAAGTATACTGTAGTATACTGTAGCCTAACGGTTACACTGACGGTCAAAATTCGCTTGGTTTCTCCATCTTATTAGTATTGCAATAAAAATGGTATTGTGAAAGGGGATCTGCACAATGCTGATTTGGGACGTTGTGACGTAATGAGCAGGCGTTTTTAGTTCGCTGGACTGGCATCTATGCACGGGTGCGACGATCCTTTTGTTCGTGGGCTGCAGCCGTAAAAATGTGCACTGCGCTGAACCCGAAGGTAACGCTATATTAAGCTTTTTGCTATAACATTATGCTTATGCTATTATGATTTTTGCTATAACAAGTAACCGAGTAGGAAAGCGCCTTCATAGAACGAAAAAAAAAGGCATGGAAGAAGTTGAGATGCACCCAAACATAGTCCATTAATAAAGTGACGGTAACGAAACAGAATATGATCTGGGACCTATAATTATTTAGTTATATGTATATTGTATTACTTAGTTATTTTCACTATTACATGCACTGTATTATGAATCTCTACGGAGACACGAGGAGGAATTTCACTTTTTTATATCCATTATTTTGGTATATCCCGTTTCGTTTCAAAGAAGTTTGACTTATAGCGAACTTGGTATCGCATATATGAAACTTCAAATCTGCACGCCCACAGCAATGGAAGCCCGTATTTTGTTTGCCCCCGGCGACATACCGCGCGCGATACCCCGCGTACCTTCGATGCCGGGCAGAAACTCCGATGCCCGGCGTACCTACCGTGAGCGCCACGTCGCAGTTTGAATTCTTGTGCTCAGATACAACAAACAGAAATACTCTTATTCCGGGCCCTGGGAGCACGTTAAGGAACGCTGTGTTTGGTTGAAATGAAACCGGAGCCCCTCATAGACTCCCCCCCCCCCCTCCCTCCATTGTATACTAGCGAACATGTAGCCGACAGTGGAGCATTCTCATGAAAAATCTCGCCGACAATAAGGTTCTTAGCCTCCCTGCTTTAGTCGATCGCAGCTTGCGCTATCGTGCAAGCAATCAGTAAGAGATGCAAAATCATCCGGTAGAAGGAGGGTCAAGCTTGAGAAATTGGGATCCCAAAGAAACCACAAAACTAGAAGAATTGCGGCCGACTAGAACCTGCGAGACCGGAATGTAACAATAGATCTTTGAACGCAGAGCAACTTGCCTTAGTTGGAACTTGTAGCCCGAGGAATCTGCACTCAGCGACTAGCTAGAAGGAGGCACGGCGCCCAGCATTTATAGGGATGGGCGCATGACCCATCCAGACACAGATATGATCAACAGGATCCGATATCTTTTTTTTCATCTCTCTTTTTTTTTACAGGCCATTCTTTCTTTACATACCCTGCGCCTTGACCCCCCCAGATAGAGAAAAAAGCTGACTAAGAGATTTAAGTGGTCAGATAGCCTGAGGCATGTTTGCTGTGACAATGGCGGAAGAGGAACCAACGAAAGGCTAAAGGGTACGTCTGTGCTGTACGCGATGAAAGTATGAGAACTACGCTGAAGACGAGTGATCTGTAAGTGAGAGAAGTCGGCGGGCGAGGGGGGCCGTTGTTCTTGCTGACTGAAAATTCTTTAGACGCATTGCTTTAAAAAATGCAAGGGAAGACCTCGGATGAGTGCGACAGTCAAACATCTGGCACTCTCCCCGGAAAGATACATGGCGCTTCTGGATCGGGAGTGAAGAGCATTATTAAGACATTAATAACGATGCCGTGGGATGTATATTCCTCCTGTGGTTTACTATAAAGTGTCAAGGGCGCATGTGTTCTACATGGGCCCGTATATGTAACTTGATCTTTTTTTTTTTTGGGGGGGGGGATAAATGTTGATTCGATAGAGCCTACGGTCACGTTTTTCCGCTCTGTTGTCAAAATCATTTTGCGTATTGTGAGCCATAGTTGCTTACTAAAATTATTCGAGGGAACTATGGCGCTGCGATCATTCAGCCATCGTGGGAATCGCGGTTAGCACAAGTTATAAACCGATATTCGTGCTGGTGGCTTTATTAAATACAATTTATCTGTCTTTAATTGGCGTGAATTTTTAAGGGATCCCGTCTTCCCAAGCGAGGAAGGCGGAAAGACTGTCCGCACATGCACAATGTCCGCACATGCACTGTCGCTTTATAGTGCGATATGTTGCTGAAAATGGGCAGTTTTGTAAAGTCACTGAACCATTTGAAGCGAGAAGGACGAGAGAGTGCTTTGCATAACCAAAAACTCGAGGTGCGCGGGCTAAAAAAATACATTGGCCGTCGCGTGGGCGAGAAGTACACTGGGAAAGACATGGGTTCTCGTGAGTACTCAATAGAATACTCGGATAGAATAATGAATGGAATACTATATAGACAAGGCGAGACTTCTACGAAAAAGGGGAAATGCAGACGAGTCAGGAGTTTGTATGCCACGACTGACTGCAGCTGTCTGGCACACCGCATCGGGGGGGATGGGGAGGTTTCTGATCGTGTATATACATTTCAGGAGCGCGGCAGAGAGTAAAGGCGACAGGAGAAACTCGTTTGGACCTTTGCAACGCGTCGAAGATGCACAATGCCCTCCGAAACTCCTTGGACGTCGGCACATTAACTTCTTGACAACTGTAATTATCCGTGAACTCCGAAAAGCATTGCAGAAGTTGCAGCGCTTCTCTTTCTACTAACATGCAAATACAGAGGGAAGCAAGATAGAATGGCACAGAGGAGGGTGGAGAAGAGGCACAAAATGGCTAGAACCGACGCAGCTCGGAAACGAGTGAGTTACAGTCTTGGCATTGTTCGCTCGCAGTTACAATAAGGGGGGGGGGAGATTTGGAAAAAGCGACTTGAGAAGGTAAGGAAACACTACTACTATGGGCACGACTGTGGTTGCGGGCAAATGGTATAAATTTAAGTATACAATAAGGTGCGTTTCTGCTATTTCTGAACAGCAGACAACTTATGCAGGACATCCAGAAGCAGAGCCGCATTAATTAAAGCGCATCGCAGGGTCTAGGTGACACCAAGGAAGCGGTCGACCGTAAATCAACACTTCTGTCCTTGCAGCAATAGCTTTGTGGCTATGGCATTGCTTGATTTGATCCTGAGCAAGGCATCCGCATTTCTACGGGGGCAAAATAAAAAACGCTAGCGCACTTTGATTTAGGGGCACAGTAAAGAACACCACGCTGCCAAAATTAATGCACAGTGCGCATATACGGCCTGCCTCACCATCCGATTCTGGTTTTGGCACGTGAAGCCCCATAACATCATTTAATAACTCTGCCACCACGGAATGTGCAGTGAGACAAAGACGACTCAACCCTCTCAGAGGTTATGAAGCACGGCGCACAACAACGCCTCAAGCACACATCTCCCCCTTTGTTCCGGGTACTGCGCAGACAAACAGCAGTTGTGCACGCAAGGTAATGTTTACCATAAGTCAACATTCACCTGTTGGACTAAAAATTGAAGAAATAAAAACATGCGCCGTCAACATCGCCGCTAATTATCGTCAGTCAACGCGAGCAACACAGGAAGCTTTGCTTACATCCATTCCCCCAATACATCTGATCCGCGTATTTTAAAAGCAATTCTCTCGGTGTCGATGGTTTGACGTCGTGCACCGTGTCTACTTTCTTCCGTGATGTATGAAGATGATTTCAGTTTCGAACGCAGTTGAATATTGCGCCGCGAGAAAATTGGAAATATTTGGCGGCGGTAGTGGGATTAGCAATATTTCTTATGATGTGTGTGCAATCGGTGGTGGGATACGTTTTTATGTTATGCTGAGTAATATGATCTTTCTTCGTCCCTTTCGGAAGCGCGGCCTTGACGGTTGGTCGCTCGCATTTGCAATGACAATCCGTCAAGCGATCGCGCTCGATGCGGACGGGGCGGCTTAACCTAAATATCTATATTTAAGGTTATGCGCTTGCTGTGTCACCTAGGCACCTCCGTTCTGAGGGGATGGTCAACAATGGGTACATATCGATTTCATACGCGCAGTGCCGAAGTCGTCTGTTGGGTTCACATCTCACCTAATAACCCACGTCTGCTCCGCTCGATAAAGACGGACAAACAGACGTGCAGCGAACTCGATGAAGTTGCCGAAAAGTGCTAATTGCATGAGTAACTACGACGAAAACAGCTACGTGGGTAGGCCCTCATGGCACGGAAATGAAACAAAGACAAGAAAAGGACGTCAACGTGAACGCGGCGTTTTTGTCCTCGTTCGTACTTGTCTTCGTGTGATGTAATGAGTCCCTTCTAATGTGGTCAGCTTGCGGGCGTACTGTAAAGAGAGTGTTGCCAAAAGCAAGCCTTGTCGGCTCGTTGCAGCTCCCACTTGGCGACCTTTCATCGTGTATTCGTCCTGCAAAATGTTCAGAGGAGCGTTTCCCCGTCATAACTGCATTCAGGCAAAACGGAACGCGTGTCGAGGAACACTTTTTGTCAATTCGATTTTCAGGCGGCTTGGCCCGGACATGCTTTCTACACCCTCTATAGATACAGTAGAGTCATACAAAAGTGCCGTTTGAACCATGACAACGGAATGTGGTTCCAGCGTTACAATTTAAGGGCACAAAGACTAAAAAAAGGAGAAGGAACCTAAAGAACGCAAAAAACCTCGAAAGAATGCGCGACCCGAATTGTTAAATATGATACAAAAAATTCCAGTTAAGATCAACAGGGGAATACACTGATATTCAGGGCAAAATACACTGATTACTCGCAGTGCGCTTTAAAGCTTGAGTGGACTTTCTGGTATGACCGAGCGTTCGCAAATAGAATCTGCGACTGGTCATTCGCACGTTAGGCGCGATAAAAAATTTCTGACCATCGCTCCTATCTGCAGCAATGATAAAGGCGTTCCCGCGCGCTTTTTAACGCGATAGCGTTAAGGAGCTCGTGTCGCAGAAAAGCCGGTGTCGTCGTTGTCGGCGTCGGTGTCGGCGTCCGCGGCGTTGGCCGTGAGCGATAAATCACGGCAGGCACTTCATAAATAAAAAGCAACTTCCAAGATGGGCTGGGTGGGAATCGAACCAGGGTCTCCGGAGTGTGAGACGGAGACGTTACCACTGAGCCACGAGTTCGATGCTTCAAAGCGGTACAAAAGCGCCTCTAGTGAACGCGGTGTTACCTTAGAAGGCTCAGGCGTGCGTCGCTTGCTGAGGCGCGCATTTCGTTGTCGCGCCGAACGCTGCGTTGCTTGACGCTCACCGCGTCCGATGCGGGGCGCGTTGTCGCTGCGCCGTAGCCCAATACCCCTTGGCGGGTCGACGGGAACGCTGTCGCGTTCCACTCTTGAAGGCGAAGCTTAAGCGTCCTCCAATTTTTTTTACTTTCTTTGAGGCAAGGTTGGCATGGGGTTTGACTTCCGAAGTCTTTGTTCGGTATCGATGATGAATCGCTTAAGATTCACTGATGAATCACTGGTGAATTATTGGTAAGTGATTGATACAGAACCAAATTTCGTGAACTACACTGATCCTACAGTGAACCTCATTTCCGATTGAGCATTTTACCACTGATCCCGATTTTAACTAACAAAATTCACTGTTCTTCCTTTCATTGTATTCACGCCACGCCAGTCAGTCTCAGCATCGGCCCTTAAACGCCAACTGCAGCGAAATTTTACTATCGATAAATTTGGTATAGAAATGAGTTGTATACACCACTGAGTGAGTGAGTGAGTGAGTGAGTGAGTGAGTGAGTGAGTGAGTGAGTGAGTGAGTGAGTGAAGACTTTATTGAAAAACAAGGTATCGAAAGATGACCTTGTTGTTAGGCAGCTCTAGCCCCTGGGCACGGGCGGCTTCTTCAGCTCTCTCGATGACCTTGGCCTGAAGGTTAGGGTCGGAGCTGAGCAACACGGCCTCCCACTGCTCAGTATTACTTATATCGTGATTTGTGAGATTTTCGGCTGGGCACGACCACATAATATGGAATAGATCCGCTTTTGCTTACAATACTTACATGTATTAGGGTATTGGTCCGGGTAGTAGTAGTGATAGGCTTCGGGGATGGGGCAGCTGTTCGTCTGAAGACGCCTCCAAGCTAATTCTTGTCGCTTGTTAAGCGATTTGTGTGCTGGCGGGTACACTGCCCTGGCTAACCTGTAGTGCTGGGTTATTTCCTAGTAACTGACCATGCGATCCCTCTCTGATCCTAGCGTGAGCCGTCCAGGTGCTCGGCTGGCGAGTCCTCGACCTCTGAAAAATATCTTGGAAAGCCCCTGGGCTAATAGTTGTACGAGTGCATTTGGTGGATGTCGCTATCAAGTAAGTCCCAGCAGGCCGCCTCCGAGCGGAAGTGGCTGCAGATTTCATTTTCATTTCATTTCATTTTTTTTTCATTTCATTTTCATTTCTTTCACGACAAAAAACGAAGTGAATGCCTCATTTAATGGGAACGGAAATATTAAACTGTGTGGAGTCGACGATACAGCTCGGAAGGATGTGCGAGTGGGCCGCAGTGACAAATCTCATGTGAGTGCCACATGGAGCAGATCCGCCAACCTTCAAACGTGCTTCTTTCTTGAAGTTCTTGAGGACAGCAACGTCAAAAGACTACAGGGTCGCTGGTAAGATCTCTCTCCATAGAGGTCAACGGCGAACGCCTACTCTTTCGCCTCTTTGCCTCTTTTGTTTCTCTTTTTTCTTTTATTCATTACTGATAAGTACTTAGCATTTTTAGTATTTTGTGGGCGCTACGAGCCGTTGTGAGGCATGTTATTCTTACCATAGTCATCACTAAACATTACAAGTCACCTAATCCATTATTAGTCATTACTGGTCAGTACTAAGCATTTTTAGCCATTTCTAAATATAGGAACTTGGCACAAGTTGTCGTTAGAGATATTGGTCGTTTCCTAGTCATTACAACTCACTTCAGTCATTATTAGGCAATGATATTCAATACCAGTCATTGCTACTCCTTATTGACCTGTACCAATCTCTTGTTACGTTATCACTCACTAATTCTCATTATCAATCCTTTTTCAATGCTTAATCTGTCTTGATATGGCGTGACGACGCCTAGGCGGACACTCCGGCGGTAAGGTCTGCCGACCCGAAGTTCAAAATGAGCAGGGAATTTTCACGTTCGTGGGGATATGGAACTGGAGAACGATGGAATCTAAATGCTTGTCATAGGGGTAGGGAAATAAGAGGGGGTGAATTGCTCATTTGAATGGAAAAGGCAATATTAAACTGCCAGAAGCGTGGAGACGATGATAGAGCCCAGACGGTTAGACGAATGTTCACCGGTTGCAAAGGTCAACTAAATGGAGCCCGAAGAACATTCGTCACCCTTCTTAGGTGTTTTTCTCTAGAATGTTCTTGCCCCAAGAAAGGCCAAAATAAGCAGGCAGGTGTCTCGTTCTCTAGGACATAAAACTGAAGAACAGCATATCTAAGTGCTTGTCAAAAGAACATGAAACAAAAAGAGGAGAATTCCTTATTCGAATTGAAAATGCGATAACAAACAGCTCCAAGCGTGCAGACGATGATACAGCACGGAAGGTTACACGAATGGGTCCCGTTGACAAAGCTCAATTAAATGCCGCCCGGAGCACATTCGCGAACCTTCATACGTTCTTTGTCGTGAAAGTGCTGGAAGACAACGACGTCAGAATGAGCAGGCAATTTTCTCATTCGTAAGGATGTGCAACTGGAGAACGAGAACGATGGAATCTAAATGCTTGTCAAAGGGCTAGGGAGAAAAGAGGAGGTGAATTGCTCATTGGAATGGAAAAGGCAATTAAACAAGTCCTAGTATGCAGAATATAATACGGTAGTAAGGTTACACGAATGGGTCCCGGTGAGAAACCTAAATAAATGCCGCCCGGAGCAGATTCGCCAAACTTGATACGTGATTTTTCTTTATAGTGCTTGAAGAAAGCAACGTCAAATGAGCACGAAGTTTTCTCGTTCACTAGAATATAGAACTAAAAACCATGGAAAAAAAGAGCATCCCATAGGGGCACGACAAAAAACGAACTGAATTCCTCATTTCAGTGGGAACGGAAATAATAATAAACTGTGTGGAGACGACGATACAGCTCGGAAGGGTGGGCGAGTGGGCCCCAGTGACAAATCTCATGTAAGTGCCACATGGGGCACATCCGCCAACCTTCAAACGTGCTTCTTTCTTGAAGTTCTTGAGGACAGCAACGTCAAAAGACTACAGGGTCACTGGTAAGATCTCTCTCCTTAGAGGTCAACGGCGAACGCCTACTCTTTCGCCTCTTTGCCTCTTTTGTTTCTCTTCTTTCTTTTATTAATTACTGATAAGTACTTAGCATTTTTAGTATTTTGTGGGCGCTACGAGCCGTTGTGAGGCATGTTGGTCTTAGCATAGTCATCACTAAACATGACAAGTCACCTAATTCATTATTAGTCATTACTGGTCATTACTAAGCATATTTAGCCATTTCTAAATATAGGAACTTGGCACAAGTTGTCGTTAGAGATATTGTTCGTTTCGTAGAAATTACAACTCATTTCTGTCATTATTAGGCAATGGTACTCAATACCAGTCATTGCTAGTCCTTATTGACTACTATCAATCTCTTATTACGTTATCATTCACTAATTCTCATTATCAATCCTTTTTAATTGCTAAATCTGTCTTCATTAGGCGTGACGACGCTTAGGCGTTCACTCCGGCGGCAAGGTCTGCCGACACGAAGTTCCAAATGAGCAGGCAATTTTATCGTTCGTGGGGATATGGAAGTGGAGAACGATGGAATCTAAATGCTTGTCATAGGGGTAGGGAAAAAAAGAGGGGGTGAATTGCTCATTTCAATGGAAAAGGCAATATTAAACTGCTAGAAGCGTGGAGACGATGATAGAGCCCAGACGGTTAGACGAATGTTCACCGGTTGCAAAGGTCAACTAAATGGAGCCCGAAGAACATTCGTCACCCTTCTTAGGTGTTTTTCTCTAGAATGTTCTTGCCCCAAGAAAGGCCAAAATAAGCAGGCAGGTGTCTCGTTCTCTAGGACATAAAACTGAAGAACAGCATATCTAAGTGCTTGTAAAAAGAACATGAAGCAAAAAGAGGAGAATTCCTTATTCGAATCGAAAATGCGATAACAAACAGCTCCAAGCGTGCAGACGATGATAAAGCACGGAAGGTTACACGAATGGGTCCCGGTGACAAAGCTCAATTAAATGCCGCCCGGAGCACATTCGCGAACCTTCATACGTTCTTTGTCGTGAAAGTGCTGGAAGACAACGACGTCAGAATGAGCAGGCAATTTTCTCGCTCGTAAGGATATGCAACTGGAGAACGAGAACGATGGAATCTAAATGCTTGTCAAAGGGCTAGGGAGAAAAGAGGAGGTGAATTGCTCATTGGAATGGAAAAGGCAATTAAACAAGTCCTAGTGTGCAGAATATAATACGGTAGGAAGGTCACACGAATGGGTCCCGGTGACAAGCCTACATAAATGCCGCCCGGAGCACATTGGAGCACATTCGCCAACCTTGATACGTGCTTTTTCTTTATAGTGCTTGAAGAAAGCAACGTCAAAATGAGCATGCAGTTTTCTCGTTCGTGAGGATATGGAAATGAAGAACGATGGAATCTAAATGCTTGTCAAAGGGGTTTAAATGAAGAGGTGAATTGCTCATTTCAATGGAAAAGGCAATAATTAACTGATAGAAGCGTGGAGACGATGATACAGCCCAAAAGGTTAGACGAATGTTCTCCGGTTGCAAAGGTAAACTAAATGCAACCCGAAGAGCCTTCGTCCGCCTTCTTAGGTGTTTTTGTCTTGAAAGTTCTTGCCACAAGAAAGGTGAAAATAAGCAGGCAAGTTTCTCGTTCTCTAGGACATGGAAGTGAAGAACCACTGAATAAAGTTCTTGTCAAAGGAACACGAAACAAAAAGAGGAGAATCGCTTATTCGAATTAAAAAGGCAATAACAAGCACCTCCAAGCGTGCAGACGATGATATGGCACGGAAGGTTACACGAATGGGTTCTGGTGACAAACCTCATTTAAATGCCGCCCGGAGCACATTCGCGAACCTTCACAGTGCTTTTGTCTTGAAAGTGCCAGAAGAGGGCAACGTCAAAATGAGCAAGCAGTTTTCTCGTTCACTAGAATATAGAACTAAAAAGCAGGGAAAAAAAGAGCTTGCCAAAGGGGCACGACAAAAAACGAACTGAATTCCTCATTTCAATGGGAACGGAAATAATAAACTGTGTGGAGACGACGATACAGCTCGGAAGGGTGGGCGAGTGGGCCCCAGTGACAAATCTCAAGTAAGTGCCACATGGGGCACATCCGCCAACCTTCAAACCTGCTTCTTTCTTGAAGTTCTTGAGGACAGCAACGTCAAAAGACTACAGGGTCACTGGTAAGATCTCTCTCCTTAGAGGTCAACGGCGAACGCCTACTCTCTCGCCTCTTTGCCTCTTTTGTTTCTTATTCTTTTATTCATTACTGATAAGTACTTAGCATTTTTAGTATTTTGCGGGCGAAACGAGTCGTTGTGAGGCATGTTATTCTTACCATAGTCACCAGTAAACATTACAAGTCACCTAATTCATTATTAGTCATTACTGGTCAGTACTAAGCATTTTTAGCCATTTCTAAATATAGGAACTTGGCACAAGTTGTCGTTAGAGATATTGGTCGTTTCCTAGTCATTACAACTCATTTCAGTCATTATTAGGCAATGGTACTCAATACCAGTCATTGCTACTCCTTATTGACCTCTATCAATCTCTTATTACGTTATCACTCACTAATTCTCATTATCAATCCTTTTTCATTGCTTAATCTGTCTTCATATGGCGTGACGACGCTTAGGCGTTCACTCCGGCGGTAAGGTCTGCCGACACGAAGTTCAAAATGAGAGGCAATTTTATCGTTCGTGGGGATATGGAACTGGAGAATGATGGAATCTAAATGCTTGTCATAGGGGTAGGGAAAAAAAGAGGGGATGAATTGCTCATTTCAATGGAAAGGCAATATTAAACTGCGAGAAGCGTGGAGACGATGATAGAGCCCAAACGGTTAGACGAATGTTCACCGGTTGCAAAGGTCAACTAAATGGAGCCCGAAGAACATTCGTCACCCTTAGGTGTTTTTCTCTAGAATGTTCTTGCCCCAAGAAAGGCCAAAATAAGCAGGCAGGAGTCTCGTTCTCTAGGACATAAAACTGAAGAACAGCATATCTATGTGCTTGTCAAAAGAACATGAAGCAAAAAGAGGAGAATTCCTTATTCTAATTCAAAATGCGATAACAGCTCCAAGCGTGAAGACGATGATACAGCACGGAAGGTTACACGAATGGGCCCCGGTGACAAAGCTCAATCAAATGCCGCCCGGAGCACATTCGCGAACCTTCATACGTTCTTTGTCGTGAACGTGCTGGAAGACAACGACGTCAAAATGAGCAGGCAATTTTCACGCTCGTATGGATATGCAACTGGAGAACGAGAACCATGGAATCTAAATGCTTGTCAAAGGGCTAGGGAGAAAAGAGGAGGTGAATTGCTCATTGGAACGGAAAAGGCAATTAAACAAGTCCTAGTGTGCAGAATATATTACGGTAGGAAGGTTACACGAATGGGTCCCGGTGACAAAGCTCAATTAAATGCCGCCCGGAGCACATTCGCGAACCTTCATACGTTCTTTGTCGTGAACGTGCTGGAAGACAACGACGTCAAAATGAGCAGGCAATTTTCTCGCTCGTAAGGATATGCAACTGGAGAACGAGAACCATGGAATCTAAATGCTTGTCAAAGGGCTAGGGAGAAAAGAGGAGGTGAATTGCTCATTGGAATGGAAAAGGCAATTAAACAAGTCCTAGTGTGCAGAATATATTACGGTAGGAAGGTTACATGAATGGGTCCCGGTGACAAAGCTCAATTAAATGCCGCCCGGAGCACATTCGCGAACCTTCATACGTTCTTTGTCGTGAACGTGCTGGAAGACAACGACGTCAAAATGAGCAGGCAATTTTCTCGCTCGTAAGGATATGCAACTGGAGAACGAGAACGATGAAATCTAAATGCTTGTCAAAGGGCTAGGGAGAAAAGAGGAGGTGAATTGCTCATTGGAATGGAAAAGGCAATTAAACAAGTCCTAGTGTGCAGAATGTAATACGGTAGGAAGGTTACACGAATGGGTCCCGGTGACAAACCTAAATAAATGCCGCCCGGAGCACGTTCGCCAACCTTGATACGTGCTTTTTCTTTATAGTGCTTGAAGAAAGCAACGTCAAAATGAGCATGCAGTTTTCTCGTTCGTGAGGATATGGAAATGAAGAACGATGGAATCTAAATGCTTGTCAAAGGGGTTTAAATTAGGAGGTGAATTGCTCATTTCAATGGAAAAGGCAATAATTAACTGATAGAAGCGTGGAGACGATGATACAGCCCAAATGGTTAGACGAATGTTCTCCGGTTGCAAAGGTAAACTAAATGCAACCCGAAGAGCCTTCGTCCGCCTTCTTAGGTGTTTTTGTCTTGAAAGTTCTTGCCACAAGAAAGGTCAAAATAAGCAGGCAAGTTTCTCGTTCTCTAGGACATGGAAGTGAAGAACCACTGAATCAAAGTTCTTGTCAAAGGAACACGAAACAAAAAGAGGAGAATCGCTTATTCGAATTGAAAAGGCAATAACAAGCACCTCCAAGCGTGCAGACGATGATATGGCACGGAAGGTTACACGAATGGGTTCCTGTGACAAACCTCATTTAAATGCCGCCGGGAACACATTTGCGAACCTTCACAGTGCTTTTGTCTTGAGAAAGTGCCAGAGGAGGGCAACGTCAAAATGAGCAAGCAGTTTTCTCGTTCACTAGAATATAGAACTAAAAACCATGGAAAAAAAGAGCTTCCCATAGGGGCACGACAAAAAACGAACTGAATTCCTCATTTCAATGGGAACGGAAATAATAAAATGTGTGGAGATGACGATACAGCTCGGAAGGGTGGGCGAGTGGGCCCCAGTGACAAATCTCATGTAAGTGCCACATGGGGCACATCCGCCAACCTTCAAATCTGCTTCTTTCTTGAAGTTCTTGAGGACAGCAACGTCAAAAGACTACAGGGTCACTGGTAAGATCTCTCTCCTTAGAGGTCAACGGCGAACGCCTACTCTCTCGCCTCTTTGCCTCTTTTGTTTCTTATTCTTTTATTCATTACTGATAAGTACTTAGCATTTTTAGTATTTTGCGGGCGAAACGAGTCGTTGTGAGGCATGTTATTCTTACCATAGTCACCACTAAACATTACAAGTCACCTAATTCATTATTAGTCATTACTGGTCATTACTAAGCATTTTTAGCCATTTCTAAATATAGGAACTTGGCACAAGTTGTCGTTAGAGATATTGGTCGTTTCCTAGTCATTACAACTCATTTCAGTCATTATTAGGCAATGGTACTCAATACCAGTCATTGCTACTCCTTATTGACCTCTATCAATCTCTTATTACGTTATCACTCACTAATTCTCATTATCAATCCTTTTTCATTGCTTAATCTGTCTTCATATGGCGTGACGACGCTTAGGCGTTCACTCCGGCGGTAAGGTCTGCCGACACGAAGTTCAAAATGAGAGGCAATTTTATCGTTCGTGGGGATATGGAACTGGAGAACGATGGAATCTAAATGCTTGTCATAGGGGTAGGGAAAAAAAGAGGGGATGAATTGCTCATTTCAATGGAAAGGCAATATTAAACTGCTAGAAGCGTGGAGACGATGATAGAGCCCAAACGGTTAGACGAATGTTCACCGGTTGCAAAGGTCAACTAAATGGAGCCCGAAGAACATTCGTCACCCTTAGGTGTTTTTCTCTAGAATGTTCTTGCCCCAAGAAAGGCCAAAATAAGCAGGCAGGAGTCTCGTTCTCTAGGACATAAAACTGAAGAACAGCATATCTATGTGCTTGTCAAAAGAACATGAAGCAAAAAGAGGAGAATTCCTTATTCTAATTCAAAATGCGATAACAGCTCCAAGCGTGAAGACGATGATACAGCACGGAAGGTTACACGAATGGGCCCCGGTGACAAAGCTCAATCAAATGCCGCCCGGAGCACATTCGCGAACCTTCATACGTTCTTTGTCGTGAACGTGCTGGAAGACAACGACGTCAAAATGAGCAGGCAATTTTCACGCTCGTATGGATATGCAACTGGAGAACGAGAACCATGGAATCTAAATGCTTGTCAAAGGGCTAGGGAGAAAAGAGGAGGTGAATTGCCCATTGGAACGGAAAAGGCAATTAAACAAGTCCTAGTGTGCAGAATATATTACGGTAGGAAGGTTACACGAATGGGTCCCGGTGACAAAGCTCAATTAAATGCCGCCCGGAGCACATTCGCGAACCTTCATACGTTCTTTGTCGTGAACGTGCTGGAAGACAACGACGTCAAAATGAGCAGGCAATTTTCTCGCTCGTAAGGATATGCAACTGGAGAACGAGAACCATGGAATCTAAATGCTTGTCAAAGGGCTAGGGAGAAAAGAGGAGGTGAATTGCTCATTGGAATGGAAAAGGCAATTAAACAAGTCCTAGTGTGCAGAATATATTACGGTAGGAAGGTTACATGAATGGGCCCCGGTGACAAAGCTCAATCAAATGCCGCCCGGAGCACATTCGCGAACCTTCATACGTTCTTTGTCGTGAACGTGCTGGAAGACAACGACGTCAAAATGAGCAGGCAATTTTCTCGCTCGTAAGGATTTGCAACTGGAGAACGAGAACGATGGAATCTAAATGCTTGTCAAAGGGCTAGGGAGAAAAGAGGAGGTGAATTGCTCATTGGAATGGAAAAGGCAATTAAACAAGTCCTAGTGTGCAGAATGTAATACGGTAGGAAGGTTACACGAATGGGTCCCGGTGACAACCCTAAATAAATGCCGCCCGGAGCACGTTCGCCAACCTTGATACGTGCTTTTTCTTTATAGTGCTTGAAGAAAGCAACGTCAAAATGAGCATGCAGTTTTCCCGTTCGTGAGGATATGGAAATGAAGAACGATGGAATCTAAATGCTTGTCAAAGGGGTTTAAATTAAGAGGTGAATTGCTCATTTCAATGGAAAAGGCAATAATTAACTGATAGAAGCGTGGAGACGATGATACAGCCCAAAAGGTTAGACGAATGTTCTCCGGTTGCAAAGGTAAACTAAATGCAACCCGAAGAGCCTTCGTCCGCCTTCTTAGGTGTTTTTGTCTTGAAAGTTCTTGCCACAAGAAAGGTCAAACTAAGCAGGCAGGTGTCTCGTTCTCTAGGACATGGAAGTGAAGAACCACTGAATCAAAGTTCTTGTCAAAGGAACACGAAACAAAAAGAGGAGAATCGCTTATTCGAATTGAAAAGGCAATAACAAGCACCTCCAAGCGTGCAGACGATGATATGGCACGGAAGGTTACACGAATGGGTTCCGGTGACAAACCTCATTTAAATGCCGCCCGGAACACATTCGCGAACCTTCACAGTGCTTTTGTCTTGAGAAAGTGCCAGAAGAGGGCAACGTCAAAATGAGCAAGCAGTTTTCTCGTTCACTAGAATATAGAACTAAAAACCATGGAAAAAAAGAGCTTCCCATAGGGGCACGAAAAAAAACGAACTGAATTCCTCATTTCAATGGGAACGGAAATAATATTAAACTGTGTGGAGATGACGATACAGCTCGGAAGGGTGGGCGAGTGGGCCCCAGTGACAAATCTCATGTAAGTGCCACATGGGGCACATCCGCCAACCTTCAAACGTGCTTCTTTCTCGAAGTTCTTGAGGACAGCAACGTCAAAAGACTACAGGGTCACTGGTAAGATCTCTCTCCTTAGAGGTCAACGGCGAACGCCTACTCTCTCGCCTCTTTGCCTCTTTTGTTTCTTATTCTTTTATTCATTACTGATAAGTACTTAGCATTTTTAGTATTTTGCGGGCGAAACGAGTCGTTGTGAGGCATGTTATTCTTACCATAGTCACCACTAAACATTACAAGTCACCTAATTCATTATTAGTCATTACCGGTCATTACTAAGCATTTTTAGCCATTTCTAAATATAGGAACTTGGCACAAGTTGTCGTTAGAGATATTGGTCGTTTCCTAGTCATTACAACTCATTTCAGTCATTATTAGGCAATGGTACTCAATACCAGTCATTGCTACTCCTTATTGACCTCTATCAATCTCTTATTACGTTATCACTCACTAATTCTCATTATCAATCCTTTTTCATTGCTTAATCTGTCTTCATATGGCGTGACGACGCTTAGGCGTTCACTCCGGCGGTAAGGTCTGCCGACACGAAGTTCAAAATGAGCAGGCAATTTTTTCGTTCGTGGAGATATGGAACTGGAGAACGATAGAATCTAAATGCTTGTCATAGGGGTAGGGAAAAAAAGAGGGGGTGAATTGCTCATTTCAATGGAAAAGGCAATATTAAACTGCTAGAAGCGTGGAGACGATGATAGAGCCCAGACGGTTAGACGAATGTTCACCGGTTGCAAAGGTCAACTAAATGGAGCCCGAAGAACATTCGTCACCCTTCTTAGGCGTTTTTCTCTAGAATGTTCTAGCCCCAAGAAAGGCCAAAATAAGCAGGCAGGTGTCTCGTTCTCTAGGACATAAAACTGAAGAACAGCATATCTATGTGCTTGTCAAAAGAACATGAAGCAAAAAGAGGAGAATTCCTTATTCGAATTCAAAATGCGATAACAGCTCCAAGCGTGCAGACGATGATACAGCACGGAAGGTTACACGAATGGACCTCGGTGACAAAGCTCAATTAAATGCCGCCCGGAGCACATTCGCGAACCTTCATACGTTCTTTGTTGTGAATGTGAAGACAACGACGTCAAAATGAGCAGGCAATTTTCTCGTTCGTTAGGATATGCAACTGGAGAACGAGAACGACGGAATCTAAATGCTTGTCAAAAGGGTTTAAATAAAGAGGTGAATTGCTCATTTGAACGGAAAAGGCAATATTAAACTGCTAGAAGCGGGGAGACGACTATGCAGCGTGGAAGGTTACACGAATGGGAGCCGGTGACAAACCTTATCAAAGTGCCCTCGGCAGCCCCTTCGCCAACCTTCCGACGTGCTTGTGTTGAAAGTTCGCTTCGCCTGCAAGGTCAACATAAGCAGACAGGTTTCTAGTTCACTAGGATACGGAACTCAATCAATGTGCTTGTCAAAGGAACACGAAACAAAAGGAGGAGAATTCCTTATTCGAATTGAAAATGCAATAACAAACAGCTCCAGGCGTGAAGACGATGATACAGCACAGAAGGTTACACGAATGGGCCCCGGTGACAAAGCTCAAATAAATGCCGCCCGGAGCACATTCGCGAACCTTCATACGTTCTTTGTCGTGAAAGTGCTGGAAGACAACGACGTCAAAATGAGCAGGCAATTTTCTCGCTCGTAAGGATATGCAACTGGAGAACGAGAACGATGGGATCTAAATGCTTGTCAAAGGGCTAGGGAGAAAAGAGGAGGTGAATTGCTCATTGGAATGGAAAAGGCAAATAAACAAGTCCTAGTGTGCAGAATATAATACGGTAGGAAGGTCACACGAATGGGTCCCGGTGACAAACCTAAATAAATGCCGCCCGGAGCACATTCGCCAACTTTGATACGTCCTTTTTCTTTATAGTGCTTGAAGAAAGCAACGTCAAAATGAGCATGCAGTTTTCTCGTTCGTGAGGATATGGAAATGAAGAACGATGGAATCTAAATGCTTGTCAAAGGGGTTTAAATGAAGAGGTGAATTGCTCATTTCAATGGAAAAGGCAATAATTAACTGATAGAAGCGTGGAGACGATGATACAGCCCAAAAGGTTAGACGAATGTTCTCCGGTTGCAAAGGTAAACTAAATGCAACCGGAAGAGCCTTCGTCCGCCTTCTTAGGTGTTTTTCTTGAAAGTTCTTGCCACAAGAAAGGTCAAAATAGGCAGGCAAGTTTCTCGTTCTCTAGGACATGGAAGTGAAGAACCACTGAATCAAAGTTCTTGTCAAAGGAACACGAAACAAAAAGAGGAGAATCGCTTATTCGAATTGAAAAGGCAATAACAAGCACCTCCAAGCGTGCAGACGATGATATGGCACGGAAGGTTACACGAATGGGTTCCGGTGACAAACCTCATTTAAATGCCACCCGGAACACATTCGCGAACCTTCACAGTGCTTTTGTCTTGAGAAAGGGCCAGATGAGGGCAACGTCAAAATGAGCAAGCAGTTTTCTCATTCACTAGAATATAGAACTAAAAACCATGGAAAAAAAGAGCTTCCCATAGGGGCACGACAAAAAACGAACTGAATTCCTCATTTCAATAGGAACGGATATAATAATAAACTGTGTGGAGATCACGATACAGCTCGGAAGGGTGGGCGAGTGGGCCCCAGTGACAAATCTCATGTAAGTGCCACATGGGGCACATCCGCCAACCTTCAAACCTGCTTCTTTCTTGAAGTTCTTGAGGACAGCAACGTCAAAAGACTACAGGGTCACTGGTAAGATCTCTCTCGTTAGAGGTCAACGGCGAACGCCTACTCTCTCGCCTCTTTGCCTCTTTTGTTTCTTATTCTTTTATTCATTACTGATAAGTACTTAGCATTTTTAGTATTTTGCGGGCGAAACGAGTCGTTGTGAGGCATGTTATTCTTACCATAGTCACCACTAAACATTACAAGTCACCTAATTCATTATTAGTCATTACTGGTCATTACTAAGCATTTTTAGCCATTTCTAAATATAGGAACTTGGCACAAGTTGTCGTTAGAGATATTGGTCGTTTCCTAATCATTACAACTCATTTCAGTCATTATTAGGCAATGGTACTCAATACCAGTCATTGCTACTCCTTATTGACCTCTATCAATCTCTTATTTCGTTATCACTAACTAATTCTCATTATCAATCCTTTTTCATTGCTTAATCTGTCTTCATATGGCGTGACGACGCTTAGGCGTTCACTCCGGCGGTAAGGTCTGCAGACACGAAGTTCAAAATGAGCAGGCAATTTTATCGCTCGTGGGGATATGGAACTGGAGAACGATGGAATCTAAATGCTTGTCATAGGGGTAGGGAAAAAAAGAGGGGGTGAATTGCTCATTTCAATGGAAAGGTAATATTAAACTGCTAGAAGCGTGGAGACGATGATAGAGCCCCGACGGTTAGACGAATGTTCACCGGTTGCAAAGGTCAACTAAATGGAGCCCGAAGAACATTCGTCACCCTTCTTAGGTGTTTTTCTCTAGAATGTTCTTGCCCCAAGAAAGGCCAAAATAAGCAGGCAGGAGTCTCGTTCTCTAGGACATAAAACTTAAGAACAGCATATCTATGTGCTTGTCAAGAGAACATGAAGCAAAAAGAGGAGAATTCCTTATTCGAATTCAAAATGCGATAACAGCTCCAAGCGTGAAGACGATGATACAGCACGGAAGGTTACACGAATGGGCCCCGGTGACAAAGCTCAATTAAATGCCGCCCGGAGCACATTCGCGAACCTTCATACGTTCTTTGTCGTGAAAGTGGTGGAAGACAACGACGTCAAAATGAGCAGGCAATTTTCTCGTTCGTAAGGATATGCAACTGGAGAACGAGAACGACGGAATCTAAATGCTTGTCAAAAGGGTTTAAATAAAGAGTTGAATTGCTCTTTTGAATGGAAAAGGCAATATTAAACTGCTAGAAGCGGGGAGACGACTATGCAGCGTGGAAGGTTACACGAATGGGAGCCGGTGACCAACCTTATCAAAGTGCCCTCGGCAGCCCCTTCGCCAACCTTCCTACGTGCTTGTGTTGAAAGTTCCCTTCGCCAGCAAGATCAAAAAAAGCAGACTGGTTTCTAGTTCACTAGGATACGGAACTCAATGAATGTGCTTGTCAAAGGAACACGATACAAAAACAGCAGCATTCCTTATTCGAATTGTAAATGCAATAACAAACAGCTCCAAGCGTGAAGACGATGATACAGCACGGAAGGTTACACGAATGGACCTCGGTGACAAAGCTCAATTAAATGCCGCCCGGAGCACATTCGCGAACCTTCATACGTTCTTTGTTGTGAATGTCAAGACAACGACGTCAAAATGAGCAGGCAATTTTCTCGTTCGTAAGGATATGCAACTGGAGAACGAGAACGACGGAATCTAAATGCTTGTCAAAAGGGTTTAAATAAAGAGTTGAATTGCTCTTTTGAATGGAAAAGGCAATATTAAACTGCTAGAAGCGGGGAGACGACTATGCAGCGTGGAAGGTTACACGAATGGGAGCCGGTGACAAACCTTATCAAAGTGCCCTCGGCAGCCCCTTCGCCAACCTTCCGACGTGCTTGTGTTGAAAGTTCGTGTCGCCAGCAAGGTCAACATAAGCAGACAGGTTTCTAGTTCACTAGGATACGGAACTCAATCAATGTGCTTGTCAATGGAACACGAAACAAAAAAATGAGAATTCCTTATTCGAATTGAAAATGCAATAACAAACAGCTCCAAGCGTGAAGACGATGATACAGCACGGAAGGTTACACGAATGGGCCCCGGTGACAAAGCTCAATCAAATGCCGCCCGGAGCACATTCGCGAACCTTCATACGTTCTTTGTCGTGAACGTGCTGGAAGACAACGACGTCAAAATGAGCAGGCAATTTTCTCGCTCGTAAGGATTTGCAACTGGAGAACGAGAACGATGGAATCTAAATGCTTGTCAAAGGGCTAGGGAGAAAAGAGGAGGTGAATTGCTCATTGGAATGGAAAAGGCAATTAAACAAGTCCTAGTGTGCAGAATATAATACGGTAGGAAGGTTACACGAATGGGTCCCGGTGACAAAGCTCAATTAAATGCCGCCCGGAGCACATTCGCGAACCTTCATACGTTCTTTGTCGTGAACGTGCTGGAAGACAACGACGTCAAAATGAGCAGGCAATTTTCTCGCTCGTAAGGATATGCAACTGGAGAACGAGAACGATGGAATCTAAATGCTTGTCAAAGGGCTAGGGAGAAAAGAGGAGGTGAATTGCTCATTGGAATGGAAAAGGCAATTAAACAAGTCCTAGTGTGCAGAATGTAATACGGTAGGAAGGTTACACGAATGGGTCCCGGTGACAAACCTAAATAAATGCCGCCCGGAGCACATTCGCCAACCTTGATACGTGCTTTTTCTTTATAGTGCTTGAAGAAAGCAACGTCAAAATGAGCATGCAGTTTTCCCGTTCGTGAGGATATGGAAATGAAGAACGATGGAATCTAAATGCTTGTCAAAGGGGTTTAAATTAAGAGGTGAATTGCTCATTTCAATGGAAAAGGCAATAATTAACTGATAGAAGCGTGGAGACGATGATACAGCCCAAAAGGTTAGACGAATGTTCTCCGGTTGCAAAGGTAAACTAAATGCAACCCGAAGAGCCTTCGTCCGCCTTCTTAGGTGTTTTTGTCTTGAAAGTTCTTGCCACAAGAAAGGTCAAACTAAGCAGGCAGGTGTCTCGTTCTCTAGGACATGGAAGTGAAGAACCACTGAATCAAAGTTCTTGTCAAAGGAACACGAAACAAAAAGAGGAGAATCGCTTATTCGAATTGAAAAGGCAATAACAAGCACCTCCAAGCGTGCAGACGATGATATGGCACGGAAGGTTACACGAATGGGTTCCGGTGACAAACCTCATTTAAATGCCGCCCGGAACACATTCGCGAACCTTCACAGTGCTTTTGTCTTGAGAAAGTGCCAGAAGAGGGCAACGTCAAAATGAGCAAGCAGTTTTCTCGTTCACTAGAATATAGAACTAAAAACCATGGAAAAAAAGAGCTTCCCAAAGGGGCACGACAAAAAACGAACTGAATTCCTCATTTCAATGGGAACGGAAATAATAAACTGTGTGGAGACGACGATACAGCTCGGAAGGGTGGGCGAGTGGGCCCCAGTGACAAATCTCATGTAAGTGCCACATGGGGCACATCCGCCAACCTTCAAACGTGCTTCTTTCTCGAAGTTCTTGAGGACAGCAACGTCAAAAAACTACAGGGTCACTGGTAAGATCTCTCTCCTTAGAGGTCAACGGCGAACGCCTACTCTCTCGCCTCTTTGCCTCTTTTGTTTCTTATTCTTTTATTCATTACTGCTAAGTACTTAGCATTTTTAGTATTTTGTGGGCGCCACGAGGCGTTGTGAGGCATGTTATTCTTACCATAGTCACCACTAAACATTACAAGTCACCTAATTCATTATTAGTCATTACTGGTCATTACTAAGCATTTTTAGCCATTTCTAAATATAGGAACTTGGCGCAAGTTGTCGTTAGAGATATTGGTCGTTTCCTAGTCATTACAACTCATTTCAGTCATTATTAGGCAATGGTACTCAATACCAGTCATTGCTACTCCTTATTGACCTCTATCAATCTCTTATTACGTTATCACTCACTAATTCTCATTATCAATCCTTTTTCATTGCTTAATCTGTCTTCATATGGCGTGACGACGCTTAGGCGTTCACTCCGGCGGTAAGGTCTGCCGACACGAAGTTCAAAATGAGCAGGCAATTTTTTCGTTCGTGGAGATATGGAACTGGAGAAAGATAGAATCTAAATGCTTGTCATAGGGGTAGGGAAAAAAAGAGGGGGTGAATTGCTCATTTCAATGGAAAAGGCAATATTAAACTGCTAGAAGCGTGGAGACGATGATAGAGCCCAGACGGTTAGACGAATGTTCACCGGTTGCAAAGGTCAACTAAATGGAGCCCGAAGAACATTCGTCACCCTTCTTAGGCGTTTTTCTCTAGAATGTTCTTGCCCCAAGTAAGGCCAAAATAAGCAGGCAGGTGTCTCGTTCTCTAGGACATAAAACTGAAGAACAGCATATCTATGTGCTTGTCAAAAGAACATGAAGCAAAAAGAGGAGAATTCCTTATTCGAATTCAAAATGCGATAACAGCTCCAAGCGTGCAGACGATGATACAGCACGGAAGGTTACACGAATGGACCTCGGTGACAAAGCTCAATTAAATGCCGCCCGGAGCACATTCGCGAACCTTCATACGTTCTTTGTTGTGAATGTGAAGACAACGACGTCAAAATGAGCAGGCAATTTTCTCGTTCGTTAGGATATGCAACTGGAGAACGAGAACGACGGAATCTAAATGCTTGTCAAAAGGGTTTAAAGAAAGAGGTGAATTGCTCATTTGAACGGAAAAGGCAATATTAAACTGCTAGAAGCGGGGAGACGACTATGCAGCGTGGAAGGTTACACGAATGGGAGCCGGTGACAAACCTTATCAAAGTGCCCTCGGCAGCCCCTTCGCCAACCTTCCGACGTGCTTGTGTTGAAAGTTCGCTTCGCCTGCAAGGTCAACATAAGCAGACAGGTTTCTAGTTCACTAGGATACGGAACTCAATCAATGTGCTTGTCAAAGGAACACGAAACAAAAGGAGGAGAATTCCTTATTCGAATTGAAAATGCAATAACAAACAGCTCCAGGCGTGAAGACGATGATACAGCACAGAAGGTTACACGAATGGGCCCCGGTGACAAAGCTCAAATAAATGCCGCCCGGAGCACATTCGCGAACCTTCATACGTTCTTTGTCGTGAACGTGCTGGAAGACAACGACGTCAAAATGAGCAGGCAATTTTCTCGCTCGTAAGGATATGCAACTGGAGAACGAGAACGATGGAATCTAAATGCTTGTCAAAGGGCTAGGGAGAAAAGAGGAGGTGAATTGCTCATTGGAACGGAAAAGGCAAATAAACAAGTCCTAGTGTGCAGAATATAATACGGTAGGAAGGTTACACGAATGGGTCCCGGTGACAAACCTAAATAAATGCCGCCCGGAGCACATTCGCCAACCTTGATACGTGCTTTTTCTTTATAGTGCTTGAAGAAAGCAACGTCAAAATGAGCATGCAGTTTTCTCGTTCGTGAGGATATGGAAATGAAGAACGATGGAATCTAAATGCTTGTCAAAGGGCTAGGGAGAAAAGAGGAGGTGAATTGCTCATTGGAATGGAAAAGGCAATTAAACAAGTCCTAGTGTGCAGAATGTAATACGGTAGGAAGGTTACACGAATGGGTCCCGGTGACAAACCTAAATAAATGCCGCCCGGAGCACATTCGCCAACCTTGATACGTGCTTTTTCTTTATAGTGCTTGAAGAAAGCAACGTCAAAATGAGCATGCAGTTTTCCCGTTCGTGAGGATATGGAAATGAAGAACGATGGAATCTAAATGCTTGTCAAAGGGGTTTAAATTAAGAGGTGAATTGCTCATTTCAATGGAAAAGGCAATAATTAACTGATAGAAGCGTGGAGACGATGATACAGCCCAAAAGGTTAGACGAATGTTCTCCGGTTGCAAAGGTAAACTAAATGCAACCCGAAGAGCCTTCGTCCGCCTTCTTAGGTGTTTTTGTCTTGAAAGTTCTTGCCACAAGAAAGGTCAAACTAAGCAGGCAGGTGTCTCGTTCTCTAGGACATGGAAGTGAAGAACCACTGAATCAAAGTTCTTGTCAAAGGAACACGAAACAAAAAGAGGAGAATCGCTTATTCGAATTGAAAAGGCAATAACAAGCACCTCCAAGCGTGCAGACGATGATATGGCACGGAAGGTTACACGAATGGGTTCCGGTGACAAACCTCATTTAAATGCCGCCCGGAACACATTCGCGAACCTTCACAGTGCTTTTGTCTTGAGAAAGTGCCAGAAGAGGGCAACGTCAAAATGAGCAAGCAGTTTTCTCGTTCACTAGAATATAGAACTAAAAACCATGGAAAAAAAGAGCTTCCCAAAGGGGCACGACAAAAAACGAACTGAATTCCTCATTTCAATGGGAACGGAAATAATAAACTGTGTGGAGACGACGATACAGCTCGGAAGGGTGGGCGAGTGGGCCCCAGTGACAAATCTCATGTAAGTGCCACATGGGGCACATCCGCCAACCTTCAAACGTGCTTCTTTCTCGAAGTTCTTGAGGACAGCAACGTCAAAAAACTACAGGGTCACTGGTAAGATCTCTCTCCTTAGAGGTCAACGGCGAACGCCTACTCTCTCGCCTCTTTGCCTCTTTTGTTTCTTATTCTTTTATTCATTACTGCTAAGTACTTAGCATTTTTAGTATTTTGTGGGCGCCACGAGGCGTTGTGAGGCATGTTATTCTTACCATAGTCACCACTAAACATTACAAGTCACCTAATTCATTATTAGTCATTACTGGTCATTACTAAGCATTTTTAGCCATTTCTAAATATAGGAACTTGGCGCAAGTTGTCGTTAGAGATATTGGTCGTTTCCTAGTCATTACAACTCATTTCAGTCATTATTAGGCAATGGTACTCAATACCAGTCATTGCTACTCCTTATTGACCTCTATCAATCTCTTATTACGTTATCACTCACTAATTCTCATTATCAATCCTTTTTCATTGCTTAATCTGTCTTCATATGGCGTGACGACGCTTAGGCGTTCACTCCGGCGGTAAGGTCTGCCGACACGAAGTTCAAAATGAGCAGGCAATTTTTTCGTTCGTGGAGATATGGAACTGGAGAAAGATAGAATCTAAATGCTTGTCATAGGGGTAGGGAAAAAAAGAGGGGGTGAATTGCTCATTTCAATGGAAAAGGCAATATTAAACTGCTAGAAGCGTGGAGACGATGATAGAGCCCAGACGGTTAGACGAATGTTCACCGGTTGCAAAGGTCAACTAAATGGAGCCCGAAGAACATTCGTCACCCTTCTTAGGCGTTTTTCTCTAGAATGTTCTTGCCCCAAGTAAGGCCAAAATAAGCAGGCAGGTGTCTCGTTCTCTAGGACATAAAACTGAAGAACAGCATATCTATGTGCTTGTCAAAAGAACATGAAGCAAAAAGAGGAGAATTCCTTATTCGAATTCAAAATGCGATAACAGCTCCAAGCGTGCAGACGATGATACAGCACGGAAGGTTACACGAATGGACCTCGGTGACAAAGCTCAATTAAATGCCGCCCGGAGCACATTCGCGAACCTTCATACGTTCTTTGTTGTGAATGTGAAGACAACGACGTCAAAATGAGCAGGCAATTTTCTCGTTCGTTAGGATATGCAACTGGAGAACGAGAACGACGGAATCTAAATGCTTGTCAAAAGGGTTTAAAGAAAGAGGTGAATTGCTCATTTGAACGGAAAAGGCAATATTAAACTGCTAGAAGCGGGGAGACGACTATGCAGCGTGGAAGGTTACACGAATGGGAGCCGGTGACAAACCTTATCAAAGTGCCCTCGGCAGCCCCTTCGCCAACCTTCCGACGTGCTTGTGTTGAAAGTTCGCTTCGCCTGCAAGGTCAACATAAGCAGACAGGTTTCTAGTTCACTAGGATACGGAACTCAATCAATGTGCTTGTCAAAGGAACACGAAACAAAAGGAGGAGAATTCCTTATTCGAATTGAAAATGCAATAACAAACAGCTCCAGGCGTGAAGACGATGATACAGCACAGAAGGTTACACGAATGGGCCCCGGTGACAAAGCTCAAATAAATGCCGCCCGGAGCACATTCGCGAACCTTCATACGTTCTTTGTCGTGAACGTGCTGGAAGACAACGACGTCAAAATGAGCAGGCAATTTTCTCGCTCGTAAGGATATGCAACTGGAGAACGAGAACGATGGAATCTAAATGCTTGTCAAAGGGCTAGGGAGAAAAGAGGAGGTGAATTGCTCATTGGAACGGAAAAGGCAAATAAACAAGTCCTAGTGTGCAGAATATAATACGGTAGGAAGGTTACACGAATGGGTCCCGGTGACAAACCTAAATAAATGCCGCCCGGAGCACATTCGCCAACCTTGATACGTGCTTTTTCTTTATAGTGCTTGAAGAAAGCAACGTCAAAATGAGCATGCAGTTTTCTCGTTCGTGAGGATATGGAAATGAAGAACGATGGAATCTAAATGCTTGTCAAAGGGGTTTAAATGAAGAGGTGAATTGCTCATTTCAATGGAAAAGGCAACAATTAACTGATAGAAGCGTGGAGACGATGATACAGCCCAAAAGGTTAGACGAATGTTCTCCGGTTGCAAAGGTAAACTAAATGCAACCCGAAGAGCCTTCGTCCGCCTTCTTAGGTGTTTTTCTTGAAAGTTCTTGCCACAAGACAGGTCAAAATAGGCAGGCAAGTTTCTCGTTCTCTAGGACATGGAAGTGAAGAACCACTGAATCAAAGTTCTTGTCAAAGGAACACGAAACAAAAAGAGGAGAATCGCTTATTCGAATTGAAAAGGCAATAACAAGCTCCTCCAAGCGTGCAGACGATGATATGGCACGGAAGGTTACACGAATGGGTTCCGGTGACAAACCTCATTTAAATGCCACCCGGAACACATTCGCGAACCTTCACAGTGCTTTTGTCTTGAGAAAGGGCCAGATGAGGGCAACGTCAAAATGAGCAAGCAGTTTTCTCATTCACTAGAATATAGAACTAAAAACCATGGAAAAAAAGAGCTTCCCATAGGGGCACGACAAAAAACGAACTGAATTTCTCATTTCAATGGGAACGGATATAATAATAAACTGTGTGGAGATGACGATACAGCTCGGAAGGGTGGGCGAGTGGGCCCCAGTGACAAATCTCATGTAAGTGCCACATGGGGCACATCCGCCAACCTTCAAACGTGCTTCTTTCTTGAAGTTCTTGAGGACAGCAACGTCAAAAGACTACAGGGTCACTGGTAAGATCTCTCTCCTTAGAGGTCAACGGCGAACGCCTACTCTTTCGCCTCTTTGCCTCTTTTGTTTCTCTTCTTTCTTTTATTCATTACTGATAAGTACTTAGCATATTTAGTATTTTGTGGGCGCCACGAGGCGTTGTGAGGCATGTTATTCTTACCATAGTCACCACTAAACATTACAAGTCATCTAATTCATTATTAGTCATTACTGGTCATTACTAAGCATTTTTAGCCATTTCTAAATATAGGAACTTGGCACAAGTTGTCGTTAGAGATATTGGTCGTTTCCTAGTCATTACAACTCATTTCAATCATCATTAGGCAATGGTACTCAATACCAGTCATTGCTACTCCTTATTGACGTCTATCAATCTCTTATTACGTTATCACTCACTAATTCTCATTATCAATCATTTTTCATTGCTTAATCTGTCTTCATATGGCGTGCCGACGCTTAGGCGTTCACTACGGCGGTAAGGTCTGCCGACACGAAGTTCAAAATGAGCAGGCAATTTTATCGTTCGTGGGGATATGGAACTGGAGAGCGATGGAATCTAAATGCTTGTCATAGGGATAGGGAAAAAAAGAGGGGGTGAATTGCTCATTTCAATGGAAAAGGCAATATTAAACTGCTAGAAGCGTGGAGACGATGATAGAGCCCAGACGGTTAGACGAATGTTCACCGGTTGCAAAGGTCAACTAAATGGAGCCCGAAGAACATTCGTCACCCTTCTTAGGTGTTTTTCTCTAGAATGTTCTTGCCCCAAGAAAGGCCAAAATAAGCAGGCAGGTGTCTCATTCTCTAGGACATAAAACTGAAGAACAGCATATCTATGTGCTTGTCAAAAGAACATGAAGCAAAAAGAGGAGAATTCCTTATTCGAATTCAAAATGCGATAACAGCTCCAAGCGTGCAGACGATGATACAGCACGGAAGGTTACACGAATGGACCTCGGTGACAAAGCTCAATTAAATGCCGCCCGGAGAACATTCGCGAACCTTCATACGTTCTTTGTTGTGAATGTGAAGACAACGACGTCAAAATGAGCAGGCAATTTTCTCGTTCGTAAGGATATGCAACTGGAGAACGAGAACGACGGAATCTAAATGCTTGTCAAAAGCGTTTAAATAAAGCGGTGAATTGCTCATTTGAATGGAAAAGGCAATATTAAACTGCTAGAAGCGGGGAGACGACTATGCAGCGTGGAAGGTTACACGAGTGGGAGCCGGTGACAAACCTTATCAAAGTGCCCTCGGCAGCCCCTTCGCCAACCTTCCTACGTGCTTGTGTTGAAAGTTCCCTTCGCCAGCAAGATCAAAAAAAGCAGACTGGTTTCTAGTTCACTAGGATACGGAACTCAATGAATGTGCTTGTCAAAGGAACACGATACAAAAACAGCAGCATTCCTTATTCGAATTGTAAATGCAATAACAAACAGCTCCAAGCGTGAAGAAGATGATACAGCACGGAAGGTTACACGAATGGACCTCGGTGACAAAGCTCAATTAAATGCCGCCCGGAGCACATTCGCGAACCTTCATACGTTCTTTGTTGTGAACGTCAAGACAACGACGTCAAAATGAGCAGGCAATTTTCTCGTTCGTAAGGATATGCAACTGGAGAACGAGAACGACGGAATCTAAATGCTTGTCAAAAGGGTTTAAATAAAGAGTTGAATTGCTCTTTTGAATGGAAAAGGCAATATTAAACTGCTAGAAGCGGGGAGACGACTATGCAGCGTGGAAGGTTACACGAATGGGAGCCGGTGACAAACCTTATCAATGTGCCCTCGGCAGCCCCTTCGCCAACCTTCCGACGTGCTTGTGTTGAAAGTTCGTGTCGCCAGCAAGGTCAACATAAGCAGACAGGTTTCTAGTTCACTAGGATACGGAACTCAATCAATGTGCTTGTCAATGGAACACGAAACAAAAAAATGAGAATTCCTTATTCGAATTGAAAATGCAATAACAAACAGCTCCAAGCGTGAAGACGATGATACAGCACGGAAGGTTACACGAATGGGCCCCGGTGACAAAGCTCAATCAAATGCCGCCCGGAGCACATTCGCGAACCTTCATACGTTCTTTGTCGTGAACGTGCTGGAAGACAACGACGTCAAAATGAGCAGGCAATTTTCTCGCTCGTAAGGATTTGCAACTGGAGAACGAGAACGATGGAATCTAAATGCTTGTCAAAGGGCTAGGGAGAAAAGAGGAGGTGAATTGCTCATTGGAATGGAAAAGGCAATTAAACAAGTCCTAGTGTGCAGAATATAATACGGTAGGAAGGTTACACGAATGGGTCCCGGTGACAAAGCTCAATTAAATGCCGCCCGGAGCACATTCGCGAACCTTCATACGTTCTTTGTCGTGAACGTGCTGGAAGACAACGACGTCAAAATGAGCAGGCAATTTTCTCGCTCGTAAGGATATGCAACTGGAGAACGAGAACGATGGAATCTAAATGCTTGTCAAAGGGCTAGGGAGAAAAGAGGAGGTGAATTGCTCATTGGAATGGAAAAGGCAATTAAACAAGTCCTAGTGTGCAGAATGTAATACGGTAGGAAGGTTACACGAATGGGTCCCGGTGACAAACCTAAATAAATGCCGCCCGGAGCACATTCGCCAACCTTGATACGTGCTTTTTCTTTATAGTGCTTGAAGAAAGCAACGTCAAAATGAGCATGCAGTTTTCCCGTTCGTGAGGATATGGAAATGAAGAACGATGGAATCTAAATGCTTGTCAAAGGGGTTTAAATTAAGAGGTGAATTGCTCATTTCAATGGAAAAGGCAATAATTAACTGATAGAAGCGTGGAGACGATGATACAGCCCAAAAGGTTAGACGAAAGTTCTCCGGTTGCAAAGGTAAACTAAATGCAACCCGAAGAGCCTTCGTCCGCCTTCTTAGGTGTTTTTGTCTTGAAAGTTCTTGCCACAAGAAAGGTCAAAATAAGCAGGCAAGTTTCTCGTTCTCTAGGACATGGAAGTGAAGAGCCACTGAATCAAAGTTCTTGTCAAAGGAACACGAAACAAAAAGAGGAGAATCGCTTATTCGAATTGAAAAGGCAATAACAAGCACCTGCAAGCGTGCAGACGATGATATGGCACGGAAGGTTACACGAATGGGTTCCGGTGACAAACCTCATTTAAGTGCCGCCCGGAGCACATTCGCGAACCTTCACAGTGCTTTTGTCTTGAAAGTGCCAGAAGAGGGCAACGTCAAAATGAGCAAGTAGTTTTCTCGTTCACTAGAATATAGAACTAAAAACCATGGAAAAAAAGAGCTTCCCAAATGGGCACGACAAAAAACGAACTGAATTCCTCATTTCAATGGGAACGGAAATAATAAACTGTGTGGAGACGACGATACAGCTCGGAAGGGTGGGCGAGTGGGCCCCAGTGACAAATCTCATGTAAGTGCCACATGGGGCACATCCGCCAACCTTCAAACGTGCTTCTTTCTTGAAGTTCTTGAGGACAGCAACGTCAAAAGACTACAGGGTCACTGGTAAGATCTCTCTCCTTAGAGGTCAACGGCGAACGCCTACTCTTTCGCCTCTTTGCCTCTTTTGTTTCTCTTCTTTCTTTTATTCATTACTGATAAGTACTTAGCATATTTAGTATTTTGTGGGCGCCACGAGGCGTTGTGAGGCATGTTATTCTTACCATAGTCACCACTAAACATTACAAGTCACCTAATTCATTATTAGTCATTACTGGTCATTACTAAGCATTTTTAGCCATTTCTAAATATAGGAACTTGGCACAAGTTGTCGTTAGAGATATTGGTCGTTTCCTAGTCATTACAACTCATTTCAATCATCATTAGGCAATGGTACTCAATACCAGTCATTGCTACTCCTTATTGACGTCTATCAATCTCTTATTACGTTATCACTCACTAATTCTCATTATCAATCATTTTTAATTGCTTAATCTGTCTTCATATGGCGTGCCGACGCTTAGGCGTTCACTACGGCGGTAAGGTCTGCCGACACGAAGTTCAAAATGAGCAGGCAATTTTATCGTTCTTGGGGATATGGAACTGGAGAGCGATGGAATCTAAATGCTTGTCATAGGGATAGGGAAAAAAAGAGGGGGTGAATTGCTCATTTCAATGGAAAAGGCAATATTAAACTGCTAGAAGCGTGGAGACGATGATAGAGCCCAGACGGTTAGACGAATGTTCACCGGTTGCAAAGGTCAACTAAATGGAGCCCGAAGAACATTCGTCACCCTTCTTAGGTGTTTTTCTCTAGAATGTTCTTGCCCCAAGAAAGGCCAAAATAAGGAGGCAGGTGTCTCATTCTCTAGGACATAAAACTGAAGAACAGCATATCTATGTGCTTGTCAAAAGAACATGAAGCAAAAAGAGGAGAATTCCTTATTCGAATTCAAAATGCGATAACAGCTCCAAGCGTGCAGACGATGATACAGCACGGAAGGTTACACGAATGGACCTCGGTGACAAAGCTCAATTAAATGCCGCCCGGAGCACATTCGCGAACCTTCATACGTTCTTTGTTGTGAATGTGAAGACAACGACGTCAAAATGAGCAGGCAATTTTCTCGTTCGTAAGGATATGCAACTGGAGAACGAGAACGACGGAATCTAAATGCTTGTCAAAAGCGTTTAAATAAAGCGGTGAATTGCTCATTTGAATGGAAAAGGCAATATTAAACTGCTAGAAGCGGGGAGACGACTATGCAGCGTGGAAGGTTACACGAGTGGGAGCCGGTGACAAACCTTATCAAAGTGCCCTCGGCAGCCCCTTCGCCAACCTTCCTACGTGCTTGTGTTGAAAGTTCCCTTCGCCAGCAAGGTTAAAAAAAGCAGACTGGTTTCTAGTTCACTAGGATACGGAACTCAATGAATGTGCTTGTCAAAGGAACACGATACAAAAACAGCAGCATTCCTTATTCGAATTGTAAATGCAATAACAAACAGCTCCAAGCGTGAAGACGATGATACAGCACGGAAGGTTACACGAATGGGCACCGGTGACAAAGCTCAATTAAATGCCGCCCGGAGCACATTCGCGAACCTTCATACGTCCTTTGTCGTGAAAGTGCTGGAAGACAACGACGTCAGAATGAGCAGGCAATTTTCTCGTTCGTAAGGATGTGCAACTGGAGAACGAGAACGACGGAATCTAAATGCTTGTCAAAAGGCTTTAAATAAAGAGGTGAATTGCTCATTTGAATGGAAAAGGCAATATTAAACTGCTAGAAGCGGGGAGACGACTATGCAGCGTGGAAGGTTACACGAATGGGAGCCGGTGACAAACCTTATCAAAGTGCCCTCGGCAGCCCCTTCGCCAACCTTCCTACGTGCTTGTGTTGAAAGTTCCCTTCGCCAGCAAGGTCAACATAAGCAGACAGGTTTCTAGTTCACTAGGATACGGAACTCAATCAATGTGCTTGTCAAAGGAACACGAAACAAAAAAATGAGAATTCCTTATTCGAATTGAAAATGCAATAACAAACTGCTCCAAGCGTGAAGACGATGATACAGCACGGAAGGTTACACGAATGGGCCCCGGTGACAAAGCTCAATCAAATGCCGCCCGGAGCACATTCGCGAACCTTCATACGTTCTTTGTCGTGAACGTGCTGGAAGACAACGACGTCAAAATGAGCAGGCAATTTTCTCGCTCGTAAGGATATGCAACTGGAGAACGAGAACGATGGAATCTAAATGCTTGTCAAAGGGCTAGGGAGAAAAGAGGAGGTGAATTGCTCATTGGAATGGAAAAGGCAATTAAACAAGTCCTAGTGTGCAGAATATAATACGGTAGGAAGGTTACACGAATGGGTCCCGGTGACAAACCTAAATAAATGCCGCCCGGAGCACATTCGCCAACCTTGATACGTGCTTTTTCTTTATAGTGCTGGAAGAAAGCAACGTCAAAATGAGCATGCAGTTTTCCCGTTCGTGAGGATATGGAAATGAAGAACGATGGAATCTAAATGCTTGTCAAAGGGGTTTAAATTAAGAGGTGAATTGCTCATTTCAATGGAAAAGGCAATAATTAACTGATAGAAGCGTGGAGACGATGATACAGCCCAAAAGGTTAGACGAATGTTCTCCGGTTGCAAAGGTAAACTAAATGCAACCCGAAGAGCCTTCGTCCGCCTTCTTAGGTGTTTTTGTCTTGAAAGTTCTTGCCACAAGAAAGGTCAAACTAAGCAGGCAGGTGTCTCGTTCTCTAGGACATGGAAGTGAAGAACCACTGAATCAAAGTTCTTGTCAAAGGAACACGAAACAAACAGAGGAGAATCGCTTATTCGAATTGAAAAGGCAATAACAAGCACCTCCAAGCGTGCAGACGATGATATGGCACGGAAGGTTACACGAATGGGTTCCGGTGACAAACCTCATTTAAATGCCGCCCGGAACACATTCGCGAACCTTCACAGTGCTTTTGTCTTGAGAAAGTGCCAGAAGAGGGCAACGTCAAAATGAGCAAGCAGTTTTCTCGTTCACTAGAATATAGAACTAAAAACCATGGAAAAAAAGAGCTTCCCAAAGGGGCACGACAAAAAACGAACTGAATTCCTCATTTCAATGGGAACGGAAATAATAAACTGTGTGGAGACGACGATACAGCTCGGAAGGGTGGGCGAGTGGGCCCCAGTGACAAATCTCATGTAAGTGCCACATGGGGCACATCCGCCAACCTTCAAACGTGCTTCTTTCTCGAAGTTCTTGAGGACAGCAACGTCAAAAGACTACAGGGTCACTGGTAAGATCTCTCTCCTTAGAGGTCAACGGCGAACGCCTACTCTCTCGCCTCTTTGCCTCTTTTGTTTCTTATTCTTTTATTCATTACTGATAAGTACTTAGCATTTTTAGTATTTTGCGGGCGAAACGAGTCGTTGTGAGGCATGTTATTCTTACCATAGTCACCACTAAACATTACAAGTCACCTAATTCATTATTAGTCATTACTGGTCATTACTAAGCATTTTTAGCCATTTCTAAATATAGGAACTTGGCACAAGTTGTCGTTAGAGATATTGGTCGTTTCCTAATCATTACAACTCATTTCAGTCATTATTAGGCAATGGTACTCAATACCAGTCATTGCTACTCCTTATTGACCTCTATCAATCTCTTATTTCGTTATCACTCACTAATTCTCATTATCAATCCTTTTTCATTGCTTAATCTGTCTTCATATGGCGTGACGACCCTTAGGCGTTCACTCCGGCGGTAAGGTCTGCAGACACGAAGTTCAAAATGAGCAGGCAATTTTATCGTTCGTGGGGATATGGAACTGGAGAACGATGGAATCTAAATGCTTGTCATAGGGGTAGGGAAAAAAAGAGGGGGTGAATTGCTCATTTCAATGGAAAGGCAATATTAAACTGCTAGAAGCGTGGAGACGATGATAGAGCCCAGACGGTTAGACGAATGTTCACCGGTTGCAAAGGTCAACTAAATGGAGCCCGAAGAACATTCGTCACCCTTCTTAGGTGTTTTTCTCTAGAATGTTCTTGCCCCAAGAAAGGCCAAAATAAGCAGGCAGGAGTCTCGTTCTCTAGGACATAAAACTGAAGAACAGCATATCTATGTGCTTGTCAAAAGAACATGAAGCAAAAAGAGGAGAATTCCTTATTCGAATTCAAAATGCGATAACAGCTCCAAGCGTGCAGACGATGATACAGCACGGAAGGTTACACGAATGGACCTCGGTGACAAAGCTCAATTAAATGCCGCCCGGAGCACATTCGCGAACCTTCATACGTTCTTTGTTGTGAATGTCAAGACAACGACGTCAAAATGAGCAGGCAATTTTCTCGTTCGTAAGGATATGCAACTGGAGAACGAGAACGACGGAATCTAAATGCTTGTCAAAAGGGTTTAAATAAAGAGTTGAATTGCTCTTTTGAATGGAAAAGGCAATATTAAACTGCTAGAAGCGGGGAGACGACTATGCAGCGTGGAAGGTTACACGAATGGGAGCCGGTGACAAACCTTATCAAAGTGCCCTCGGCAGCCCCTTCGCCAACCTTCCGACGTGCTTGTGTTGAAAGTTCGTGTCGCCAGCAAGGTCAACATAAGCAGACAGGTTTCTAGTTCACTAGGATACGGAACTCAATCAATGTGCTTGTCAATGGAACACGAAACAAAAAAATGAGAATTCCTTATTCGAATTGAAAATGCAATAACAAACAGCTCCAAGCGTGAAGACGATGATACAGCACGGAAGGTTACACGAATGGGCCCCGGTGACAAAGCTCAATCAAATGCCGCCCGGAGCACATTCGCGAACCTTCATACGTTCTTTGTCGTGAACGTGCTGGAAGACAACGACGTCAAAATGAGCAGGCAATTTTCTCGCTCGTAAGGATATGCAACTGGAGAACGAGAACGATGGAATCTAAATGCTTGTCAAAGGGCTAGGGAGAAAAGAGGAGGTGAATTGCTCATTGGAATGGAAAAGGCAATTAAACAAGTCCTAGTGTGCAGAATGTAATACGGTAGGAAGGTTACACGAATGGGTCCCGGTGACAAACCTAAATAAATGCCGCCCGGAGCACATTCGCCAACCTTGATACGTGCTTTTTCTTTATAGTGCTTGAAGAAAGCAACGTCAAAATGAGCATGCAGTTTTCCCGTTCGTGAGGATATGGAAATGAAGAACGATGGAATCTAAATGCTTGTCAAAGGGGTTTAAATTAAGAGGTGAATTGCTCATTTCAATGGAAAAGGCAATAATTAACTGATAGAAGCGTGGAGACGATGATACAGCCCAAAAGGTTAGACGAAAGTTCTCCGGTTGCAAAGGTAAACTAAATGCAACCCGAAGAGCCTTCGTCCGCCTTCTTAGGTGTTTTTGTCTTGAAAGTTCTTGCCACAAGAAAGGTCAAAATAAGCAGGCAAGTTTCTCGTTCTCTAGGACATGGAAGTGAAGAGCCACTGAATCAAAGTTCTTGTCAAAGGAACACGAAACAAAAAGAGGAGAATCGCTTATTCGAATTGAAAAGGCTATAACAAGCACCTGCAAGCGTGCAGACGATGATATGGCACGGAAGGTTACACGAATGGGTTCCGGTGACAAACCTCATTTAAGTGCCGCCCGGAGCACATTCGCGAACCTTCACAGTGCGTTTGTCTTGAAAGTGCCAGAAGAGGGCAACGTCAAAATGAGCAAGTAGTTTTCTCGTTCACTAGAATATAGAACTAAAAACCATGGAAAAAAAGAGCTTCCCAAATGGGCACGACAAAAAACGAACTGAATTCCTCATTTCAATGGGAACGGAAATAATAAACTGTGTGGAGACGACGATACAGCTCGGAAGGGTGGGCGAGTGGGCCCCAGTGACAAATCTCATGTAAGTGCCACATGGGGCACATCCGCCAACCTTCAAACGTGCTTCTTTCTCGAAGTTCTTGAGGACAGCAACGTCAAAAGACTACAGGGTCACTGGTAAGATCTCTCTCCTTAGAGGTCAACGGCGAACGCCTACTCTCTCGCCTCTTTGCCTCTTTTGTTTCTTATTCTTTTATTCATTACTGCTAAGTACTTAGCATTTTTAGTATTTTGTGGGCGCCACGAGGCGTTGTGAGGCATGTTATTCTTACCATAGTCACCACTAAACATTACAAGTCACCTAATTCATTATTAGTCATTACTGGTCATTACTAAGCATTTTTAGCCATTTCTAAATATAGGAACTTGGCACAAGTTGTCGTTAGAGATATTGGTCGTTTCCTAGTCATTACAACTCATTTCAATCATCATTAGGCAATGGTACTCAATACCAGTCATTGCTACTCCTTATTGACGTCTATCAATCTCTTATTACGTTAGCACTCACTAATTCTCATTATCAATCATTTTTCATTGCTTAATCTGTCTTCATATGGCGTGCCGACGCTTAGGCGTTCACTACGGCGGTAAGGTCTGCCGACACGAAGTTCAAAATGAGCAGGCAATTTTATCGTTCGTGGGGATATGGAACTGGAGATTGATGGAATCTAAATGCTTGTCATAGGGATAGGGAAAAAAAGAGGGGGTGAATTGCTCATTTCAATGGAAAAGGCAATATTAAACTGCTAGAAGCGTGGAGACGATGATAGAGCCCAGACGGTTAGACGAATGTTCACCGGTTGCAAAGGTCAACTAAATGGAGCCCGAAGAACATTCGTCACCCTTCTTAGGTGTTTTTCTCTAGAATGTTCTTGCCCCAAGAAAGGCCAAAATAAGCAGGCAGGTGTCTCATTCTCTAGGACATAAAACTGAAGAACAGCATATCTATGTGCTTGTCAAAAGAACATGAAGCAAAAAGAGGAGAATTCCTTATTCGAATTCAAAATGCGATAACAGCTCCAAGCGTGCAGACGATGATACAGCACGGAAGGTTACACGAATGGACCTCGGTGACAAAGCTCAATTAAATGCCGCCCGGAGCACATTCGCGAACCTTCATACGTTCTTTGTTGTGAATGTGAAGACAACGACGTCAAAATGAGCAGGCAATTTTCTCGTTCGTAAGGATATGCAACTGGAGAACGAGAACGACGGAATCTAAATGCTTGTCAAAAGCGTTTAAATAAAGCGGTGAATTGCTCATTTGAATGGAAAAGGCAATATTAAACTGCTAGAAGCGGGGAGACGACTATGCAGCGTGGAAGGTTACACGAGTGGGAGCCGGTGACAAACCTTATCAAAGTGCCCTCGGCAGCCCCTTCGCCAACCTTCCTACGTGCTTGTGTTGAAAGTTCCCTTCGCCAGCAAGGTTAAAAAAAGCAGACTGGTTTCTAGTTCACTAGGATACGGAACTCAATGAATGTGCTTGTCAAAGGAACACGATACAAAAACAGCAGCATTCCTTATTCGAATTGTAAATGCAATAACAAACAGCTCCAAGCGTGAAGACGATGATACAGCACGGAAGGTTACACGAATGGGCACCGGTGACAAAGCTCAATTAAATGCCGCCCGGAGCACATTCGCGAACCTTCATACGTCCTTTGTCGTGAAAGTGCTGGAAGACAACGACGTCAGAATGAGCAGGCAATTTTCTCGTTCGTAAGGATGTGCAACTGGAGAACGAGAACGACGGAATCTAAATGCTTGTCAAAAGGCTTTAAATAAAGAGGTGAATTGCTCATTTGAATGGAAAAGGCAATATTAAACTGCTAGAAGCGGGGAGACGACTATGCAGCGTGGAAGGTTACACGAATGGGAGCCGGTGACAAACCTTATCAAAGTGCCCTCGGCAGCCCCTTCGCCAACCTTCCTACGTGCTTGTGTTGAAAGTTCCCTTCGCCAGCAAGGTCAACATAAGCAGACAGGTTTCTAGTTCACTAGGATACGGAACTCAATCAATGTGCTTGTCAAAGGAACACGAAACAAAAAAATGAGAATTCCTTATTCGAATTGAAAATGCAATAACAAACAGCTCCAAGCGTGAAGACGATGATACAGCACGGAAGGTTACACGAATGGGCCCCGGTGACAAAGCTCAATCAAATGCCGCCCGGAGCACATTCGCGAACCTTCATACGTTCTTTGTCGTGAACGTGCTGGAAGACAACGACGTCAAAATGAGCAGGCAATTTTCTCGCTCGTAAGGATATGCAACTGGAGAACGAGAACGATGGAATCTAAATGCTTGTCAAAGGGCTAGGGAGAAAAGAGGAGGTGAATTGCTCATTGGAATGGAAAAGGCAATTAAACAAGTCCTAGTGTGCAGAATATAATACGGTAGGAAGGTTACACGAATGGGTCCCGGTGACAAACCTAAATAAATGCCGCCCGGAGCACATTCGCCAACCTTGATACGTGCTTTTTCTTTATAGTGCTGGAAGAAAGCAACGTCAAAATGAGCATGCAGTTTTCCCGTTCGTGAGGATATGGAAATGAAGAACGATGGAATCTAAATGCTTGTCAAAGGGGTTTAAATTAAGAGGTGAATTGCTCATTTCAATGGAAAAGGCAATAATTAACTGATAGAAGCGTGGAGACGATGATACAGCCCAAAAGGTTAGACGAATGTTCTCCGGTTGCAAAGGTAAACTAAATGCAACCCGAAGAGCCTTCGTCCGCCTTCTTAGGTGTTTTTGTCTTGAAAGTTCTTGCCACAAGAAAGGTCAAACTAAGCAGGCAGGTGTCTCGTTCTCTAGGACATGGAAGTGAAGAACCACTGAATCAAAGTTCTTGTCAAAGGAACACGAAACAAAAAGAGGAGAATCGCTTATTCGAATTGAAAAGGCAATAACAAGCACCTCCAAGCGTGCAGACGATGATATGGCACGGAAGGTTACACGAATGGGTTCCGGTGACAAACCTCATTTAAATGCCGCCCGGAACACATTCGCGAACCTTCACAGTGCTTTTGTCTTGAGAAAGTGCCAGAAGAGGGCAACGTCAAAATGAGCAAGCAGTTTTCTCGTTCACTAGAATATAGAACTAAAAACCATGGAAAAAAAGAGCTTCCCAAAGGGGCACGACAAAAAACGAACTGAATTCCTCATTTCAATGGGAACGGAAATAATAAACTGTGTGGAGACGACGATACAGCTCGGAAGGGTGGGCGAGTGGGCCCCAGTGACAAATCTCATGTAAGTGCCACATGGGGCACATCCGCCAACCTTCAAACGTGCTTCTTTCTCGAAGTTCTTGAGGACAGCAACGTCAAAAGACTACAGGGTCACTGGTAAGATCTCTCTCCTTAGAGGTCAACGGCGAACGCCTACTCTCTCGCCTCTTTGCCTCTTTTGTTTCTTATTCTTTTATTCATTACTGATAAGTACTTAGCATTTTTAGTATTTTGCGGGCGAAACGAGTCGTTGTGAGGCATGTTATTCTTACCATAGTCACCACTAAACATTACAAGTCACCTAATTCATTATTAGTCATTACTGGTCATTACTAAGCATTTTTAGCCATTTCTAAATATAGGAACTTGGC
The DNA here is from genome assembly GCF_050947875.1 of Dermacentor variabilis. Lineage (NCBI taxonomy): Eukaryota > Metazoa > Arthropoda > Arachnida > Ixodida > Ixodidae > Dermacentor > Dermacentor variabilis. The sequence goes on along the minus strand of NC_134571.1, from coordinate 63,071,390 downwards.
ACAAGTTGTCGTTAGAGATATTGGTCGTTTCCTAATCATTACAACTCATTTCAGTCATTATTAGGCAATGGTACTCAATACCAGTCATTGCTACTCCTTCTTGACCTCTATCAATCTCTTATTTCGTTATCACTCACTAATTCTCATTATCAATCCTTTTTCATTGCTTAATCTGTCTTCATATGGCGTGACGACCCTTAGGCGTTCACTCCGGCGGTAAGGTCTGCAGACACGAAGTTCAAAATGAGCAGGCAATTTTATCGTTCGTGGGGATATGGAACTGGAGAACGATGGAATCTAAATGCTTGTCATAGGGGTAGGGAAAAAAAGAGGGGGTGAATTGCTCATTTCAATGGAAAGGCAATATTAAACTGCTAGAAGCGTGGAGACGATGATAGAGCCCAGACGGTTAGACGAATGTTCACCGGTTGCAAAGGTCAACTAAATGGAGCCCGAAGAACATTCGTCACCCTTCTTAGGTGTTTTTCTCTAGAATGTTCTTGCCCCAAGAAAGGCCAAAATAAGCAGGCAGGAGTCTCGTTCTCTAGGACATAAAACTGAAGAACAGCATATCTATGTGCTTGTCAAAAGAACATGAAGCAAAAAGAGGAGAATTCCTTATTCTAATTCAAAATGCGATAACAGCTCCAAGCGTGAAGACGATGATACAGCACGGAAGGTTACACGAATGGGCCCCGGTGACAAAGCTCAATTAAATGCCGCCCGGAGCACATTCGCGAACCTTCATACGTTCTTTGTCGTGAAAGTGCTGGAAGACAACGACGTCAGAATGAGCAGGCAATTTTCTCGTTCGTAAGGATGTGCAACTGGAGAACGAGAACGACAGAATCTAAATGCTTGTCAAAAGGCTTTAAATAAAGAGGTGAATTGCTCATTTGAATGGAAAAGGCAATATTAAACTGCTAGAAGCGGGGAGACGACTATGCAGCGTGGAAGGTTACACGAATGGGAGCCGGTGACAGACCTTATCAAAGTGCCCTCGGCAGCCCCTTCGCCAACCTTCCGACGTGCTTGTGTTGAAAGTTCGTGTCGCCAGCAAGTCAACATAAGCAGACAGGTTTCTAGTTCACTAGGATACGGAACTCAATCAATGTGCTTGTCGAAGGAACACGAAACAAAAAGAGGAGAATTCCTTATTCGAATTGAAAATGCAATAACAAACAGCTCCAAGCGTGAAGACGATGATACAGCACGGAAGGTTACACGAATGGGCCCCGGTGACAAAGCTCAATTAAATGCCGCCCGGAGCACATTCGCGAACCTTCATACGTTCTTTGTCGTGAACGTGCTGGAAGACAACGACGTCAAAATGAGCAGGCAATTTTCTCGCTCGTAAGGATATGCAACTGGAGAACGAGAACGATGGGATCTAAATGCTTGTCAAAGGGCTAGGGAGAAAAGAGGAGGTGAATTGCTCATTGGAATGGAAAAGGCAAATAAACAAGTCCTAGTGTGCAGAATATAATACGGTAGGAAGGTTACACGAATGGGTCCCGGTGACAAACCTAAATAAATGCCGCCCGGAGCACATTCGCCAACCTTGATACGTGCTTTTTCTTTATAGTGCTTGAAGAAAGCAACGTCAAAATGAGCATGCAGTTTTCTCGTTCGTGAGGATATGGAAATGAAGAACGATGGAATCTAAATGCTTGTCAAAGGGGTTTAAATGAAAAGGTGAATTGCTCATTTCAATGGAAAAGGCAATAATTAACTGGTAGAAGCGGGGAGACGATGATACAGCCCAAAAGGTTAGACGAATGTTCTCCGGTTGCAAAGGTAAACTAAATGCAACCCGAAGAGCCTTCGTCCGCCTTCTTAGGTGTTTTTCTTGAAAGTTCTTGCCACAAGAAAGGTCAAAACAGGCAGGCAAGTTTCTCGTTCTCTAGGACATGGAAGTGAAGAACCACTGAATCAAAGTTCTTGTCAAAGGAACACGAAACAAAAAGAGGAGAATCGCTTATTCGAATTGAAAAGGCAATAACAAGCACCTCCAAGCGCGCAGACGATGATATGGCACGGAAGGTTACACGAATGGGTTCCGGTGACAAACCTCATTTAAGTGCCGCCCGGAGCACATTCGCGAACCTTCACAGTGCGTTTGTCTTGAAAGTGCCAGAAGAGGGCAACGTCAAAATGAGCAAGCAGTTTTCTCGTTCACTAGAATATAGAACTAAAAACCATGGAAAAAAAGAGCTTCCCAAAGGGGCACGACAAAAAACGAACTGAATTCCTCATTTCAATGGGAACGGAAATAATAAACTGTGTGGAGACGACGATACAGCTCGGAAGGGTGGGCGAGTGGGCCCCAGTGACAAATCTCATGTAAGTGCCACATGGGGCACATCCGCCAACCTTCAAACGTGCTTCTTTCTCGAAGTTCTTGAGGACAGCAACGTCAAAAGACTACAGGGTCACTGGTAAGATCTCTCTCCTTAGAGGTCAACGGCGAACGCCTACTCTCTCGCCTCTTTGCCTCTTTTGTTTCTTATTCTTTTATTCATTACTGATAAGTACTTAGCATTTTTAGTATTTTGCGGGCGAAACGAGTCGTTGTGAGGCATGTTATTCTTACCATAGTCACCACTAAACATTACAAGTCACCTAATTCATTATTAGTCATTACTGGTCATTACTAAGCATTTTTAGCCATTTCTAAATATAGGAACTTGGCACAAGTTGTCGTTAGAGATATTGGTCGTTTCCTAATCATTACAACTCATTTCAGTCATTATTAGGCAATGGTACTCAATACCAGTCATTGCTACTCCTTATTGACCTCTATCAATCTCTTATTTCGTTATCACTCACTAATTCTCATTATCAATCCTTTTTCATTGCTTAATCTGTCTTCATATGGCGTGACGACCCTTAGGCGTTCACTCCGGCGGTAAGGTCTGCAGACACGAAGTTCAAAATGAGCAGGCAATTTTATCGTTCGTGGGGATATGGAACTGGAGAACGATGGAATCTAAATGCTTGTCATAGGGGTAGGGAAAAAAAGAGGGGGTGAATTGCTCATTTCAATGGAAAGGCAATATTAAACTGCTAGAAGCGTGGAGACGATGATAGAGCCCAGACGGTTAGACGAATGTTCACCGGTTGCAAAGGTCAACTAAATGGAGCCCGAAGAACATTCGTCACCCTTCTTAGGTGTTTTTCTCTAGAATGTTCTTGCCCCAAGAAAGGCCAAAATAAGCAGGCAGGAGTCTCGTTCTCTAGGACATAAAACTGAAGAACAGCATATCTATGTGCTTGTCAAAAGAACATGAAGCAAAAAGAGGAGAATTCCTTATTCGAATTCAAAATGCGATAACAGCTCCAAGCGTGCAGACGATGATACAGCACGGAAGGTTACACGAATGGACCTCGGTGACAAAGCTCAATTAAATGCCGCCCGGAGCACATTCGCGAACCTTCATACGTTCTTTGTTGTGAATGTCAAGACAACGACGTCAAAATGAGCAGGCAATTTTCTCGTTCGTAAGGATATGCAACTGGAGAACGAGAACGACGGAATCTAAATGCTTGTCAAAAGGGTTTAAATAAAGAGTTGAATTGCTCTTTTGAATGGAAAAGGCAATATTAAACTGCTAGAAGCGGGGAGACGACTATGCAGCGTGGAAGGTTACACGAATGGGAGCCGGTGACAAACCTTATCAAAGTGCCCTCGGCAGCCCCTTCGCCAACCTTCCGACGTGCTTGTGTTGAAAGTTCGTGTCGCCAGCAAGGTCAACATAAGCAGACAGGTTTCTAGTTCACTAGGATACGGAACTCAATCAATGTGCTTGTCAATGGAACACGAAACAAAAAAATGAGAATTCCTTATTCGAATTGAAAATGCAATAACAAACAGCTCCAAGCGTGAAGACGATGATACAGCACGGAAGGTTACACGAATGGGCCCCGGTGACAAAGCTCAATCAAATGCCGCCCGGAGCACATTCGCGAACCTTCATACGTTCTTTGTCGTGAACGTGCTGGAAGACAACGACGTCAAAATGAGCAGGCAATTTTCTCGCTCGTAAGGATATGCAACTGGAGAACGAGAACGATGGAATCTAAATGCTTGTCAAAGGGCTAGGGAGAAAAGAGGAGGTGAATTGCTCATTGGAATGGAAAAGGCAATTAAACAAGTCCTAGTGTGCAGAATGTAATACGGTAGGAAGGTTACACGAATGGGTCCCGGTGACAAACCTAAATAAATGCCGCCCGGAGCACATTCGCCAACCTTGATACGTGCTTTTTCTTTATAGTGCTTGAAGAAAGCAACGTCAAAATGAGCATGCAGTTTTCCCGTTCGTGAGGATATGGAAATGAAGAACGATGGAATCTAAATGCTTGTCAAAGGGGTTTAAATTAAGAGGTGAATTGCTCATTTCAATGGAAAAGGCAATAATTAACTGATAGAAGCGTGGAGACGATGATACAGCCCAAAAGGTTAGACGAAAGTTCTCCGGTTGCAAAGGTAAACTAAATGCAACCCGAAGAGCCTTCGTCCGCCTTCTTAGGTGTTTTTGTCTTGAAAGTTCTTGCCACAAGAAAGGTCAAAATAAGCAGGCAAGTTTCTCGTTCTCTAGGACATGGAAGTGAAGAGCCACTGAATCAAAGTTCTTGTCAAAGGAACACGAAACAAAAAGAGGAGAATCGCTTATTCGAATTGAAAAGGCTATAACAAGCACCTGCAAGCGTGCAGACGATGATATGGCACGGAAGGTTACACGAATGGGTTCCGGTGACAAACCTCATTTAAGTGCCGCCCGGAGCACATTCGCGAACCTTCACAGTGCGTTTGTCTTGAAAGTGCCAGAAGAGGGCAACGTCAAAATGAGCAAGTAGTTTTCTCGTTCACTAGAATATAGAACTAAAAACCATGGAAAAAAAGAGCTTCCCAAATGGGCACGACAAAAAACGAACTGAATTCCTCATTTCAATGGGAACGGAAATAATAAACTGTGTGGAGACGACGATACAGCTCGGAAGGGTGGGCGAGTGGGCCCCAGTGACAAATCTCATGTAAGTGCCACATGGGGCACATCCGCCAACCTTCAAACGTGCTTCTTTCTCGAAGTTCTTGAGGACAGCAACGTCAAAAGACTACAGGGTCACTGGTAAGATCTCTCTCCTTAGAGGTCAACGGCGAACGCCTACTCTCTCGCCTCTTTGCCTCTTTTGTTTCTTATTCTTTTATTCATTACTGCTAAGTACTTAGCATTTTTAGTATTTTGTGGGCGCCACGAGGCGTTGTGAGGCATGTTATTCTTACCATAGTCACCACTAAACATTACAAGTCACCTAATTCATTATTAGTCATTACTGGTCATTACTAAGCATTTTTAGCCATTTCTAAATATAGGAACTTGGCACAAGTTGTCGTTAGAGATATTGGTCGTTTCCTAGTCATTACAACTCATTTCAATCATCATTAGGCAATGGTACTCAATACCAGTCATTGCTACTCCTTATTGACGTCTATCAATCTCTTATTACGTTAGCACTCACTAATTCTCATTATCAATCATTTTTCATTGCTTCATCTGTCTTCATATGGCGTGCCGACGCTTAGGCGTTCACTACGGCGGTAAGGTCTGCCGACACGAAGTTCAAAATGAGCAGGCAATTTTATCGTTCGTGGGGATATGGAACTGGAGATTGATGGAATCTAAATGCTTGTCATAGGGATAGGGAAAAAAAGAGGGGGTGAATTGCTCATTTCAATGGAAAAGGCAATATTAAACTGCTAGAAGCGTGGAGACGATGATAGAGCCCAGACGGTTAGACGAATGTTCACCGGTTGCAAAGGTCAACTAAATGGAGCCCGAAGAACATTCGTCACCCTTCTTAGGTGTTTTTCTCTAGAATGTTCTTGCCCCAAGAAAGGCCAAAATAAGCAGGCAGGTGTCTCATTCTCTAGGACATAAAACTGAAGAACAGCATATCTATGTGCTTGTCAAAAGAACATGAAGCAAAAAGAGGAGAATTCCTTATTCGAATTCAAAATGCGATAACAGCTCCAAGCGTGCAGACGATGATACAGCACGGAAGGTTACACGAATGGACCTCGGTGACAAAGCTCAATTAAATGCCGCCCGGAGCACATTCGCGAACCTTCATACGTTCTTTGTTGTGAATGTGAAGACAACGACGTCAAAATGAGCAGGCAATTTTCTCGTTCGTAAGGATATGCAACTGGAGAACGAGAACGACGGAATCTAAATGCTTGTCAAAAGCGTTTAAATAAAGCGGTGAATTGCTCATTTGAATGGAAAAGGCAATATTAAACTGCTAGAAGCGGGGAGACGACTATGCAGCGTGGAAGGTTACACGAGTGGGAGCCGGTGACAAACCTTATCAAAGTGCCCTCGGCAGCCCCTTCGCCAACCTTCCTACGTGCTTGTGTTGAAAGTTCCCTTCGCCAGCAAGGTTAAAAAAAGCAGACTGGTTTCTAGTTCACTAGGATACGGAACTCAATGAATGTGCTTGTCAAAGGAACACGATACAAAAACAGCAGCATTCCTTATTCGAATTGTAAATGCAATAACAAACAGCTCCAAGCGTGAAGACGATGATACAGCACGGAAGGTTACACGAATGGGCACCGGTGACAAAGCTCAATTAAATGCCGCCCGGAGCACATTCGCGAACCTTCATACGTCCTTTGTCGTGAAAGTGCTGGAAGACAACGACGTCAGAATGAGCAGGCAATTTTCTCGTTCGTAAGGATGTGCAACTGGAGAACGAGAACGACGGAATCTAAATGCTTGTCAAAAGGCTTTAAATAAAGAGGTGAATTGCTCATTTGAATGGAAAAGGCAATATTAAACTGCTAGAAGCGGGGAGACGACTATGCAGCGTGGAAGGTTACACGAATGGGAGCCGGTGACAAACCTTATCAAAGTGCCCTCGGCAGCCCCTTCGCCAACCTTCCTACGTGCTTGTGTTGAAAGTTCCCTTCGCCAGCAAGGTCAACATAAGCAGACAGGTTTCTAGTTCACTAGGATACGGAACTCAATCAATGTGCTTGTCAAAGGAACACGAAACAAAAAAATGAGAATTCCTTATTCGAATTGAAAATGCAATAACAAACAGCTCCAAGCGTGAAGACGATGATACAGCACGGAAGGTTACACGAATGGGCCCCGGTGACAAAGCTCAATCAAATGCCGCCCGGAGCACATTCGCGAACCTTCATACGTTCTTTGTCGTGAACGTGCTGGAAGACAACGACGTCAAAATGAGCAGGCAATTTTCTCGCTCGTAAGGATATGCAACTGGAGAACGAGAACGATGGAATCTAAATGCTTGTCAAAGGGCTAGGGAGAAAAGAGGAGGTGAATTGCTCATTGGAATGGAAAAGGCAATTAAACAAGTCCTAGTGTGCAGAATATAATACGGTAGGAAGGTTACACGAATGGGTCCCGGTGACAAACCTAAATAAATGCCGCCCGGAGCACATTCGCCAACCTTGATACGTGCTTTTTCTTTATAGTGCTGGAAGAAAGCAACGTCAAAATGAGCATGCAGTTTTCCCGTTCGTGAGGATATGGAAATGAAGAACGATGGAATCTAAATGCTTGTCAAAGGGGTTTAAATTAAGAGGTGAATTGCTCATTTCAATGGAAAAGGCAATAATTAACTGATAGAAGCGTGGAGACGATGATACAGCCCAAAAGGTTAGACGAATGTTCTCCGGTTGCAAAGGTAAACTAAATGCAACCCGAAGAGCCTTCGTCCGCCTTCTTAGGTGTTTTTGTCTTGAAAGTTCTTGCCACAAGAAAGGTCAAACTAAGCAGGCAGGTGTCTCGTTCTCTAGGACATGGAAGTGAAGAACCACTGAATCAAAGTTCTTGTCAAAGGAACACGAAACAAAAAGAGGAGAATCGCTTATTCGAATTGAAAAGGCAATAACAAGCACCTCCAAGCGTGCAGACGATGATATGGCACGGAAGGTTACACGAATGGGTTCCGGTGACAAACCTCATTTAAATGCCGCCCGGAACACATTCGCGAACCTTCACAGTGCTTTTGTCTTGAGAAAGTGCCAGAAGAGGGCAACGTCAAAATGAGCAAGCAGTTTTCTCGTTCACTAGAATATAGAACTAAAAACCATGGAAAAAAAGAGCTTCCCAAAGGGGCACGACAAAAAACGAACTGAATTCCTCATTTCAATGGGAACGGAAATAATAAACTGTGTGGAGACGACGATACAGCTCGGAAGGGTGGGCGAGTGGGCCCCAGTGACAAATCTCATGTAAGTGCCACATGGGGCACATCCGCCAACCTTCAAACGTGCTTCTTTCTCGAAGTTCTTGAGGACAGCAACGTCAAAAGACTACAGGGTCACTGGTAAGATCTCTCTCCTTAGAGGTCAACGGCGAACGCCTACTCTCTCGCCTCTTTGCCTCTTTTGTTTCTTATTCTTTTATTCATTACTGATAAGTACTTAGCATTTTTAGTATTTTGCGGGCGAAACGAGTCGTTGTGAGGCATGTTATTCTTACCATAGTCACCACTAAACATTACAAGTCACCTAATTCATTATTAGTCATTACTGGTCATTACTAAGCATTTTTAGCCATTTCTAAATATAGGAACTTGGCACAAGTTGTCGTTAGAGATATTGGTCGTTTCCTAATCATTACAACTCATTTCAGTCATTATTAGGCAATGGTACTCAATACCAGTCATTGCTACTCCTTCTTGACCTCTATCAATCTCTTATTTCGTTATCACTCACTAATTCTCATTATCAATCCTTTTTCATTGCTTAATCTGTCTTCATATGGCGTGACGACCCTTAGGCGTTCACTCCGGCGGTAAGGTCTGCAGACACGAAGTTCAAAATGAGCAGGCAATTTTATCGTTCGTGGGGATATGGAACTGGAGAACGATGGAATCTAAATGCTTGTCATAGGGGTAGGGAAAAAAAGAGGGGGTGAATTGCTCATTTCAATGGAAAGGCAATATTAAACTGCTAGAAGCGTGGAGACGATGATAGAGCCCAGACGGTTAGACGAATGTTCACCGGTTGCAAAGGTCAACTAAATGGAGCCCGAAGAACATTCGTCACCCTTCTTAGGTGTTTTTCTCTAGAATGTTCTTGCCCCAAGAAAGGCCAAAATAAGCAGGCAGGAGTCTCGTTCTCTAGGACATAAAACTGAAGAACAGCATATCTATGTGCTTGTCAAAAGAACATGAAGCAAAAAGAGGAGAATTCCTTATTCTAATTCAAAATGCGATAACAGCTCCAAGCGTGAAGACGATGATACAGCACGGAAGGTTACACGAATGGGCCCCGGTGACAAAGCTCAATTAAATGCCGCCCGGAGCACATTCGCGAACCTTCATACGTTCTTTGTCGTGAAAGTGCTGGAAGACAACGACGTCAGAATGAGCAGGCAATTTTCTCGTTCGTAAGGATGTGCAACTGGAGAACGAGAACGACAGAATCTAAATGCTTGTCAAAAGGCTTTAAATAAAGAGGTGAATTGCTCATTTGAATGGAAAAGGCAATATTAAACTGCTAGAAGCGGGGAGACGACTATGCAGCGTGGAAGGTTACACGAATGGGAGCCGGTGACAGACCTTATCAAAGTGCCCTCGGCAGCCCCTTCGCCAACCTTCCGACGTGCTTGTGTTGAAAGTTCGTGTCGCCAGCAAGTCAACATAAGCAGACAGGTTTCTAGTTCACTAGGATACGGAACTCAATCAATGTGCTTGTCGAAGGAACACGAAACAAAAAGAGGAGAATTCCTTATTCGAATTGAAAATGCAATAACAAACAGCTCCAAGCGTGAAGACGATGATACAGCACGGAAGGTTACACGAATGGGCCCCGGTGACAAAGCTCAATTAAATGCCGCCCGGAGCACATTCGCGAACCTTCATACGTTCTTTGTCGTGAACGTGCTGGAAGACAACGACGTCAAAATGAGCAGGCAATTTTCTCGCTCGTAAGGATATGCAACTGGAGAACGAGAACGATGGGATCTAAATGCTTGTCAAAGGGCTAGGGAGAAAAGAGGAGGTGAATTGCTCATTGGAATGGAAAAGGCAAATAAACAAGTCCTAGTGTGCAGAATATAATACGGTAGGAAGGTTACACGAATGGGTCCCGGTGACAAACCTAAATAAATGCCGCCCGGAGCACATTCGCCAACCTTGATACGTGCTTTTTCTTTATAGTGCTTGAAGAAAGCAACGTCAAAATGAGCATGCAGTTTTCTCGTTCGTGAGGATATGGAAATGAAGAACGATGGAATCTAAATGCTTGTCAAAGGGGTTTAAATGAAAAGGTGAATTGCTCATTTCAATGGAAAAGGCAATAATTAACTGGTAGAAGCGGGGAGACGATGATACAGCCCAAAAGGTTAGACGAATGTTCTCCGGTTGCAAAGGTAAACTAAATGCAACCCGAAGAGCCTTCGTCCGCCTTCTTAGGTGTTTTTCTTGAAAGTTCTTGCCACAAGAAAGGTCAAAACAGGCAGGCAAGTTTCTCGTTCTCTAGGACATGGAAGTGAAGAACCACTGAATCAAAGTTCTTGTCAAAGGAACACGAAACAAAAAGAGGAGAATCGCTTATTCGAATTGAAAAGGCAATAACAAGCACCTCCAAGCGCGCAGACGATGATATGGCACGGAAGGTTACACGAATGGGTTCCGGTGACAAACCTCATTTAAATGCCGCCCGGAACACATTCGCGAATCTTCACAGTGCTTTTGTCTTGAGAAAGGGCCAGAAGAGGGCAACGTCAAAATGAGCAAGCAGTTTTCTCGTTCACTAGAATATAGAACTAAAAACCATGGAAAAAAAGAGCTTCCCATAGGGGCACGACAAAAAACGAACTGAATTCCTCATTTCAATGGGAACGGAAATAATAATAAACTGTGTGGAGACGACGATACAGCTCGGAAGGGTGGGCGAGTGGGCCCCAGTGACAAATCTCATGTAAGTGCCACATGGGGCACATCCGCCAACCTTCAAACGTGCTTCTTTCTTGAAGTTCTTGAGGACAGCAACGTCAAAAGACTACAGGGTCACTGGTAAGATCTCTCTCCTTAGAGGTCAACGGCGAACGCCTACTCTCTCGCCTCTTTGCCTCTTTTGTTTCTTATTCTTTTATTCATTACTGATAAGTACTTAGCATTTTTAGTATTTTGCGGGCGAAACGAGTCGTTGTGAGGCATGTTATTCTTACCATAGTCACCACTAAACATTACAAGTCACCTAATTCATTATTAGTCATTACTGGTCATTACTAAGCATTTTTAGCCATTTCTAAATATAGGAACTTGGCACAAGTTGTCGTTAGAGATATTGGTCGTTTCCTAATCATTACAACTCATTTCAGTCATTATTAGGCAATGGTACTCAATACCAGTCATTGCTACTCCTTATTGACCTCTATCAATCTCTTATTTCGTTATCACTAACTAATTCTCATTATCAATCCTTTTTCATTGCTTAATCTGTCTTCATATGGCGTGACGACGCTTAGGCGTTCACTCCGGCGGTAAGGTCTGCAGACACGAAGTTCAAAATGAGCAGGCAATTTTATCGCTCGTGGGGATATGGAACTGGAGAACGATGGAATCTAAATGCTTGTCATAGGGGTAGGGAAAAAAAGAGGGGGTGAATTGCTCATTTCAATGGAAAGGTAATATTAAACTGCTAGAAGCGTGGAGACGATGATAGAGCCCCGACGGTTAGACGAATGTTCACCGGTTGCAAAGGTCAACTAAATGGAGCCCGAAGAACATTCGTCACCCTTCTTAGGTGTTTTTCTCTAGAATGTTCTTGCCCCAAGAAAGGCCAAAATAAGCAGACTGGTTTCTAGTTCACTAGGATACGGAACTCAATGAATGTGCTTGTCAAAGGAACACGATACAAAAACAGCAGCATTCCTTATTCGAATTGTAAATGCAATAACAAACAGCTCCAAGCGTGAAGACGATGATACAGCACGGAAGGTTACACGAATGGGCACCGGTGACAAAGCTCAATTAAATGCCGCCCGGAGCACATTCGCGAACCTTCATACGTCCTTTGTCGTGAAAGTGCTGGAAGACAACGACGTCAGAATGAGCAGGCAATTTTCTCGTTCGTAAGGATGTGCAACTGGAGAACGAGAACGACGGAATCTAAATGCTTGTCAAAAGGCTTTAAATAAAGAGGTGAATTGCTCATTTGAATGGAAAAGGCAATATTAAACTGCTAGAAGCGGGGAGACGACTATGCAGCGTGGAAGGTTACACGAATGGGAGCCGGTGACAAACCTTATCAAAGTGCCCTCGGCAGCCCCTTCGCCAACCTTCCTACGTGCTTGTGTTGAAAGTTCCCTTCGCCAGCAAGGTCAACATAAGCAGACAGGTTTCTAGTTCACTAGGATACGGAACTCAATCAATGTGCTTGTCAAAGGAACACGAAACAAAAAAATGAGAATTCCTTATTCGAATTGAAAATGCAATAACAAACAGCTCCAAGCGTGAAGACGATGATACAGCACGGAAGGTTACACGAATGGGCCCCGGTGACAAAGCTCAATCAAATGCCGCCCGGAGCACATTCGCGAACCTTCATACGTTCTTTGTCGTGAACGTGCTGGAAGACAACGACGTCAAAATGAGCAGGCAATTTTCTCGCTCGTAAGGATTTGCAACTGGAGAACGAGAACGATGGAATCTAAATGCTTGTCAAAGGGCTAGGGAGAAAAGAGGAGGTGAATTGCTCATTGGAATGGAAAAGGCAATTAAACAAGTCCTAGTGTGCAGAATATAATACGGTAGGAAGGTTACACGAATGGGTCCCGGTGACAAAGCTCAATTAAATGCCGCCCGGAGCACATTCGCGAACCTTCATACGTTCTTTGTCGTGAACGTGCTGGAAGACAACGACGTCAAAATGAGCAGGCAATTTTCTCGCTCGTAAGGATATGCAACTGGAGAACGAGAACGATGGAATCTAAATGCTTGTCAATGGGCTAGGGAGAAAAGAGGAGGTGAATTGCTCATTGGAATGGAAAAGGCAATTAAACAAGTCCTAGTGTGCAGAATATAATACGGTAGGAAGGTTACACGAATGGGTCCCGGTGACAAACCTAAATAAATGCCGCCCGGAGCACATTCGCCAACCTTGATACGTGCTTTTTCTTTATAGTGCTGGAAGAAAGCAACGTCAAAATGAGCATGCAGTTTTCCCGTTCGTGAGGATATGGAAATGAAGAACGATGGAATCTAAATGCTTGTCAAAGGGGTTTAAATTAAGAGGTGAATTGCTCATTTCAATGGAAAAGGCAATAATTAAATGATAGAAGCGTGGAGACGATGATACAGCCCAAAAGGTTAGACGAATGTTCTCCGGTTGCAAAGGTAAACTAAATGCAGCCCGAAGAGCCTTCGTCCGCCTTCTTAGGTGTTTTTGTCTTGAAAGTTCTTGCCACAAGAAAGGTCAAACTAAGCAGGCAGGTGTCTCGTTCTCTAGGACATGGAAGTGAAGAACCACTGAATCAAAGTTCTTGTCAAAGGAACACGAAACAAAAAGAGGAGAATCGCTTATTCGAATTGAAAAGGCAATAACAAGCACCTCCAAGCGTGCAGACGATGATATGGCACGGAAGGTTACACGAATGGGTTCCGGTGACAAACCTCATTTAAATGCCGCCCGGAACACATTCGCGAACCTTCACAGTGCTTTTGTCTTGAGAAAGTGCCAGAAGAGGGCAACGTCAAAATGAGCAAGCAGTTTTCTCGTTCACTAGAATATAGAACTAAAAACCATGGAAAAAAAGAGCTTCCCAAAGGGGCACGACAAAAAACGAACTGAATTCCTCATTTCAATGGGAACGGAAATAATAAACTGTGTGGAGACGACGATACAGCTCGGAAGGGTGGGCGAGTGGGCCCCAGTGACAAATCTCATGTAAGTGCCACATGGGGCACATCCGCCAACCTTCAAACGTGCTTCTTTCTCGAAGTTCTTGAGGACAGCAACGTCAAAAGACTACAGGGTCACTGGTAAGATCTCTCTCCTTAGAGGTCAACGGCGAACGACTACTCTCTCGCCTCTTTGCCTCTTTTGTTTCTTATTCTTTTATTCATTACTGCTAAGTACTTAGCATTTTTAGTATTTTGTGGGCGCCACGAGGCGTTGTGAGGCATGTTATTCTTACCATAGTCACCACTAAACATTACAAGTCACCTAATTCATTATTAGTCATTACTGGTCATTACTAAGCATTTTTAGCCATTTCTAAATATAGGAACTTGGCACAAGTTGTCGTTAGAGATATTGGTCGTTTCCTAGTCATTACAACTCATTTCAATCATCATTAAGCAATGGTACTCAATACCAGTCATTGCTACTCCTTATTGACGTCTATCAATCTCTTATTACGTTAGCACTCACTAATTCTCATTATCAATCGTTTTTCATTGCTTAATCTGTCTTCATATGGCGTGCCGACGCCATATGGCGTGCCGACGCTTAGGCGTTCACTACGGCGGTAAGGTCTGCCGACACGAAGTTCAAAATGAGCAGGCAATTTTATCGTTCGTGGGGATATGGAACTGGAGATTGATGGAATCTAAATGCTTGTCATAGGGATAGGGAAAAAAAGAGGGGGTGAATTGCTCATTTCAATGGAAAAGGCAATATTAAACTGCTAGAAGCGTGGAGACGATGATAGAGCCCAGACGGTTAGACGAATGTTCACCGGTTGCAAAGGTCAACTAAATGGAGCCCGAAGAACATTCGTCACCCTTCTTAGGTGTTTTTCTCTAGAATGTTCTTGCCCCAAGAAAGGCCAAAATAAGCAGGCAGGTGTCTCATTCTCTAGGACATAAAACTGAAGAACAGCATATCTATGTGCTTGTCAAAAGAACATGAAGCAAAAAGAGGAGAATTCCTTATTCGAATTCAAAATGCGATAACAGCTACAAGCGTGAAGACGATGATACAGCACGGAAGGTTACACGAATGGACCTCGGTGACAAAGCTCAATTAAATGCCGCCCGGAGCACATTCGCGAACCTTCATACGTTCTTTGTTGTGAATGTGAAGACAACGACGTCAAAATGAGCAGGCAATTTTCTCGTTCGTAAGGATATGCAACTGGAGAACGAGAACGACGGAATCTAAATGCTTGTCAAAAGCGTTTAAATAAAGCGGTGAATTGCTCATTTGAATGGAAAAGGCAATATTAAACTGCTAGAAGCGGGGAGACGACTATGCAGCGTGGAAGGTTACACGAGTGGGAGCCGGTGACAAACCTTATCAAAGTGCCCTCGGCAGCCCCTTCGCCAACCTTCCTACGTGCTTGTGTTGAAAGTTCCCTTCGCCAGCAAGGTTAAAAAAAGCAGACTGGTTTCTAGTTCACTAGGATACGGAACTCAATGAATGTGCTTGTCAAAGGAACACGATACACAAACAGCAGCATTCCTTATTCGAATTGTAAATGCAATAACAAACAGCTCCAAGCGTGAAGACGATGATACAGCTCGGAAGGTTACACGAATGGGCACCGGTGACAAAGCTCAATTAAATGCCGCCCGGAGCACATTCGCGAACCTTCATACGTCCTTTGTCGTGAAAGTGCTGGAAGACAACGACGTCAGAATGAGCAGGCAATTTTCTCGTTCGTAAGGATGTGCAACTGGAGAACGAGAACGACGGAATCTAAATGCTTGTCAAAAGGCTTTAAATAAAGAGGTGAATTGCTCATTTGAATGGAAAAGGCAATATTAAACTGCTAGAAGCGGGGAGACGACTATGCAGCTTGGAAGGTTACACGAATGGGAGCCGGTGACAAACCTTATCAAAGTGCCCTCGGCAGCCCCTTCGCCAACCTTCCTACGTGCTTGTGTTGAAAGTTCCCTTCGCCAGCATGGTCAACATAAGCAGACAGGTTTCTAGTTCACTAGGATACGGAACTCAATCAATGTGCTTGTCAAAGGAACACGAAACAAAAAAATGAGAATTCCTTATTCGAATTGAAAATGCAATAACAAACAGCTCCAAGCGTGAAGACGATGATACAGCACGGAAGGTTACACGAATGGGCCCCGGTGACAAAGCTCAATCAAATGCCGCCCGGAGCACATTCGCGAACCTTCATACGTTCTTTGTCGTGAACGTGCTGGAAGACAACGACGTCAAAATGAGCAGGCAATTTTCTCGCTCGTAAGGATATGCAACTGGAGAACGAGAACGATGGAATCTAAATGCTTGTCAAAGGGCTAGGGAGAAAAGAGGAGGTGAATTGCTCATTGGATTGGAAAAGGCAATTAAACAAGTCCTAGTGTGCAGAATATAATACGGTAGGAAGGTTACACGAATGGGTCCCGGTGACAAAGCTCAATTAAATGCCGCCCGGAGCACATTCGCGAACCTTCATACGTTCTTTGTCGTGAACGTGCTGGAAGACAACGACGTCAAAATGAGCATGCAGTTTTCTCGTTCGTGAGGATATGGAAATGAAGAACGATGGAATCTAAGTGCTTGTCAAAGGGGTTTAAATGAAGAGGTGAATTGCTCATTTCAATGGAAAAGGCAATAATTAACTGATAGAAGCGTGGAGACGATGATACAGCCCAAAAGGTTAGACGAATGTTCTCCGGTTGCAAAGGTAAACTAAATGCAACGCGAAGACCCTCCGTCAGCCTTCTTAGGTGTTTTTGTCTTGAAAGTTCTTCCCACAAGAAAGGTCAAAATAAGCAGGCAGGTGTCTCGTTCCATAGGACATGGAAGTGAAGAACCACTGAATCAAAGTTCTTGTCAAAGGAACACGAAACAAAAAGAGGAGAATCGCTTATTCGAATTGAAAAGGCAATAACAAGCACCACCAAGCGTGCAGACGATGATATGGCACGGAAGGTTACACGAATGGGTTCCGGTGACAAACCTCATTTAAATGCCGCCCGGAGCACATTCGCGAACCTTCACAGTGCTTTTGTCTTGAAAGTGCCAGAAGAGGGCAACGTAAAAATGAGCAAGCAGTTTTCTCGTTCACTAGAATATAGAACTAAAAACCATGGAAAAAAAGAGCTTCCCATAGGGGCACGACAAAAAACGAACTGAATTCCTCATTTCAATGGGAACGGATATAATAATAAACTGTGTGGAGATGACGATACAGCTCGGAAGGGTGGGCGAGTGGGCCCCAGTGACAAATCTCATGTAAGTGCCACATGGGGCACATCCGCCAACCTTCAAACCTGCTTCTTTCTTGAAGTTCTTGAGGACAGCAACGTCAAAAGACTACAGGGTCACTGGTAAGATCTCTCTCCTTAGAGGTCAACGGCGAACGCCTACTCTCTCGCCTCTTTGCCTCTTTTGTTTCTTATTCTTTTATTCATTACTGATAAGTACTTAGCATTTTTAGTATTTTGCGGGCGAAACGAGTCGTTGTGAGGCATGTTATTCTTACCATAGTCACCACTAAACATTACAAGTCACCTAATTCATTATTAGTCATTACTGGTCATTACTAAGCATTTTTAGCCATTTCTAAATATAGGAACTTGGCACAAGTTGTCGTTAGAGATATTGGTCGTTTCCTAATCATTACAACTCATTTCAGTCATTATTAGGCAATGGTACTCAATACCAGTCATTGCTACTCCTTATTGACCTCTATCAATCTCTTATTTCGTTATCACTAACTAATTCTCATTATCAATCCTTTTTCATTGCTTAATCTGTCTTCATATGGCGTGACGACGCTTAGGCATTCACTCCGGCGGTAAGGTCTGCAGACACGAAGTTCAAAATGAGCAGGCAATTTTATCGCTCGTGGGGATATGGAACTGGAGAACGATGGAATCTAAATGCTTGTCATAGGGGTAGGGAAAAAAAGAGGGGGTGAATTGCTCATTTCAAGGGAAAGGTAATATTAAACTGCTAGAAGCGTGGAGACGATGATAGAGCCCCGACGGTTAGACGAATGTTCACCGGTTGCAAAGGTCAACTAAATGGAGCCCGAAGAACATTCGTCACCCTTCTTAGGTGTTTTTCTCTAGAATGTTCTTGCCCCAAGAAAGGCCAAAATAAGCAGGCAGGAGTCTCGTTCTCTAGGACATAAAACTTAAGAACAGCATATCTATGTGCTTGTCAAAAGAACATGAAGCAAAAAGAGGAGAATTCCTTATTCGAATTCAAAATGCGATAACAGCTCCAAGCGTGAAGACGATGATACAGCACGGAAGGTTACACGAATGGGCCCCGGTGACAAAGCTCAATTAAATGCCGCCCGGAGCACATTCGCGAACCTTCATACGTTCTTTGTCGTGAAAGTGGTGGAAGACAACGACGTCAAAATGAGCAGGCAATTTTCTCGTTCGTAAGGATATGCAACTGGAGAACGAGAACGACGGAATCTAAATGCTTGTCAAAAGCGTTTAAATAAAGCGGTGAATTGCTCATTTGAATGGAAAAGGCAATATTAAACTGCTAGAAGCGGGGAGACGACTATGCAGCGTGGAAGGTTACACGAATGGGAGCCGGTGACAAACCTTATCAAAGTGCCCTCGGCAGCCCCTTCGCCAACCTTCCTACGTGCTTGTGTTGAAAGTTCCCTTCGCCAGCAAGATCAAAAAAAGCAGACTGGTTTCTAGTTCACTAGGATACGGAACTCAATGAATGTGCTTGTCAAAGGAACACGATACAAAAACAGCAGCATTCCTTATTCGAATTGTAAATGCAATAACAAACAGCTCCAAGCGTGAAGAAGATGATACAGCACGGAAGGTTACACGAATGGACCTCGGTGACAAAGCTCAATTAAATGCCGCCCGGAGCACATTCGCGAACCTTCATACGTTCTTTGTTGTGAATGTCAAGACAACGACGTCAAAATGAGCAGGCAATTTTCTCGTTCGTAAGGATATGCAACTGGAGAACGAGAACGACGGAATCTAAATGCTTGTCAAAAGGGTTTAAATAAAGAGTTGAATTGCTCTTTTGAATGGAAAAGGCAATATTAAACTGCTAGAAGCGGGGAGACGACTATGCAGCGTGGAAGGTTACACGAATGGGAGCCGGTGACAAACCTTATCAAAGTGCCCTCGGCAGCCCCTTCGCCAACCTTCCGACGTGCTTGTGTTGAAAGTTCGTGTCGCCAGCAAGGTCAACATAAGCAGACAGGTTTCTAGTTCACTAGGATACGGAACTCAATCAATGTGCTTGTCAAAGGAACACGAAACAAAAGGAGGAGAATTCCTTATTCGAATTGAAAATGCAATAACAAACAGCTCCAGGCGTGAAGACGATGATACAGCACAGAAGGTTACACGAATGGGCCCCGGTGACAAAGCTCAAATAAATGCCGCCCGGAGCACATTCGCGAACCTTCATACGTTCTTTGTCGTGAACGTGCTGGAAGACAACGACGTCAAAATGAGCAGGCAATTTTCTCGCTCGTAAGGATATGCAACTGGAGAACGAGAACGATGGAATCTAAATGCTTGTCAAAGGGCTAGGGAGAAAAGAGGAGGTGAATTGCTCATTGGAACGGAAAAGGCAAATAAACAAGTCCTAGTGTGCAGAATATAATACGGTAGGAAGGTTACACGAATGGGTCCCGGTGACAAACCTAAATAAATGCCGCCCGGAGCACATTCGCCAACCTTGATACGTGCTTTTTCTTTATAGTGCTTGAAGAAAGCAACGTCAAAATGAGCATGCAGTTTTCTCGTTCGTGAGGATATGGAAATGAAGAACGATGGAATCTAAATGCTTGTCAAAGGGGTTTAAATGAAGAGGTGAATTGCTCATTTCAATGGAAAAGGCAACAATTAACTGATAGAAGCGTGGAGACGATGATACAGCCCAAAAGGTTAGACGAATGTTCTCCGGTTGCAAAGGTAAACTAAATGCAACCCGAAGAGCCTTCGTCCGCCTTCTTAGGTGTTTTTCTTGAAAGTTCTTGCCACAAGACAGGTCAAAATAGGCAGGCAAGTTTCTCGTTCTCTAGGACATGGAAGTGAAGAACCACTGAATCAAAGTTCTTGTCAAAGGAACACGAAACAAAAAGAGGAGAATCGCTTATTCGAATTGAAAAGGCAATAACAAGCTCCTCCAAGCGTGCAGACGATGATATGGCACGGAAGGTTACACGAATGGGTTCCGGTGACAAACCTCATTTAAATGCCACCCGGAACACATTCGCGAACCTTCACAGTGCTTTTGTCTTGAGAAAGGGCCAGATGAGGGCAACGTCAAAATGAGCAAGCAGTTTTCTCATTCACTAGAATATAGAACTAAAAACCATGGAAAAAAAGAGCTTCCCATAGGGGCACGACAAAAAACGAACTGAATTTCTCATTTCAATGGGAACGGATATAATAATAAACTGTGTGGAGATGACGATACAGCTCGGAAGGGTGGGCGAGTGGGCCCCAGTGACAAATCTCATGTAAGTGCCACATGGGGCACATCCGCCAACCTTCAAACGTGCTTCTTTCTTGAAGTTCTTGAGGACAGCAACGTCAAAAGACTACAGGGTCACTGGTAAGATCTCTCTCCTTAGAGGTCAACGGCGAACGCCTACTCTTTCGCCTCTTTGCCTCTTTTGTTTCTCTTCTTTCTTTTATTCATTACTGATAAGTACTTAGCATATTTAGTATTTTGTGGGCGCCACGAGGCGTTGTGAGGCATGTTATTCTTACCATAGTCACCACTAAACATTACAAGTCATCTAATTCATTATTAGTCATTACTGGTCATTACTAAGCATTTTTAGCCATTTCTAAATATAGGAACTTGGCACAAGTTGTCGTTAGAGATATTGGTCGTTTCCTAGTCATTACAACTCATTTCAATCATCATTAGGCAATGGTACTCAATACCAGTCATTGCTACTCCTTATTGACGTCTATCAATCTCTTATTACGTTATCACTCACTAATTCTCATTATCAATCATTTTTCATTGCTTAATCTGTCTTCATATGGCGTGCCGACGCTTAGGCGTTCACTACGGCGGTAAGGTCTGCCGACACGAAGTTCAAAATGAGCAGGCAATTTTATCGTTCGTGGGGATATGGAACTGGAGAGCGATGGAATCTAAATGCTTGTCATAGGGATAGGGAAAAAAAGAGGGGGTGAATTGCTCATTTCAATGGAAAAGGCAATATTAAACTGCTAGAAGCGTGGAGACGATGATAGAGCCCAGACGGTTAGACGAATGTTCACCGGTTGCAAAGGTCAACTAAATGGAGCCCGAAGAACATTCGTCACCCTTCTTAGGTGTTTTTCTCTAGAATGTTCTTGCCCCAAGAAAGGCCAAAATAAGCAGGCAGGTGTCTCATTCTCTAGGACATAAAACTGAAGAACAGCATATCTATGTGCTTGTCAAAAGAACATGAAGCAAAAAGAGGAGAATTCCATATTCGAATTCAAAATGCGATAACAGCTCCAAGCGTGCAGACGATGATACAGCACGGAAGGTTACACGAATGGACCTCGGTGACAAAGCTCAATTAAATGCCGCCCGGAGAACATTCGCGAACCTTCATACGTTCTTTGTTGTGAATGTGAAGACAACGACGTCAAAATGAGCAGGCAATTTTCTCGTTCGTAAGGATATGCAACTGGAGAACGAGAACGACGGAATCTAAATGCTTGTCAAAAGCGTTTAAATAAAGCGGTGAATTGCTCATTTGAATGGAAAAGGCAATATTAAACTGCTAGAAGCGGGGAGACGACTATGCAGCGTGGAAGGTTACACGAGTGGGAGCCGGTGACAAACCTTATCAAAGTGCCCTCGGCAGCCCCTTCGCCAACCTTCCTACGTGCTTGTGTTGAAAGTTCCCTTCGCCAGCAAGATCAAAAAAAGCAGACTGGTTTCTAGTTCACTAGGATACGGAACTCAATGAATGTGCTTGTCAAAGGAACACGATACAAAAACAGCAGCATTCCTTATTCGAATTGTAAATGCAATAACAAACAGCTCCAAGCGTGAAGAAGATGATACAGCACGGAAGGTTACACGAATGGACCTCGGTGACAAAGCTCAATTAAATGCCGCCCGGAGCACATTCGCGAACCTTCATACGTTCTTTGTTGTGAATGTCAAGACAACGACGTAAAAATGAGCAGGCAATTTTCTCGTTCGTAAGGATATGCAACTGGAGAACGAGAACGACGGAATCTAAATGCTTGTCAAAAGGGTTTAAATAAAGAGTTGAATTGCTCTTTTGAATGGAAAAGGCAATATTAAACTGCTAGAAGCGGGGAGACGACTATGCAGCGTGGAAGGTTACACGAATGGGAGCCGGTGACAAACCTTATCAAAGTGCCCTCGGCAGCCCCTTCGCCAACCTTCCGACGTGCTTGTGTTGAAAGTTCGTGTCGCCAGCAAGGTCAACATAAGCAGACAGGTTTCTAGTTCACTAGGATACGGAACTCAATCAATGTGCTTGTCAATGGAACACGAAACAAAAAAATGAGAATTCCTTATTCGAATTGAAAATGCAATAACAAACAGCTCCAAGCGTGAAGACGATGATACAGCACGGAAGGTTACACGAATGGGCCCCGGTGACAAAGCTCAATCAAATGCCGCCCGGAGCACATTCGCGAACCTTCATACGTTCTTTGTCGTGAACGTGCTGGAAGACAACGACGTCAAAATGAGCAGGCAATTTTCTCGCTCGTAAGGATTTGCAACTGGAGAACGAGAACGATGGAATCTAAATGCTTGTCAAAGGGCTAGGGAGAAAAGAGGAGGTGAATTGCTCATTGGAATGGAAAAGGCAATTAAACAAGTCCTAGTGTGCAGAATATAATACGGTAGGAAGGTTACACGAATGGGTCCCGGTGACAAAGCTCAATTAAATGCCGCCCGGAGCACATTCGCGAACCTTCATACGTTCTTTGTCGTGAACGTGCTGGAAGACAACGACGTCAAAATGAGCAGGCAATTTTCTCGCTCGTAAGGATATGCAACTGGAGAACGAGAACGATGGAATCTAAATGCTTGTCAAAGGGCTAGGGAGAAAAGAGGAGGTGAATTGCTCATTGGAATGGAAAAGGCAATTAAACAAGTCCTAGTGTGCAGAATGTAATACGGTAGGAAGGTTACACGAATGGGTCCCGGTGACAAACCAAAATAAATGCCGCCCGGAGCACATTCGCCAACCTTGATACGTGCTTTTTCTTTATAGTGCTTGAAGAAAGCAACGTCAAAATGAGCATGCAGTTTTCCCGTTCGTGAGGATATGGAAATGAAGAACGATGGAATCTAAATGCTTGTCAAAGGGGTTTAAATTAAGAGGTGAATTGCTCATTTCAATGGAAAAGGCAATAATTAACTGATAGAAGCGTGGAGACGATGATACAGCCCAAAAGGTTAGACGAAAGTTCTCCGGTTGCAAAGGTAAACTAAATGCAACCCGAAGAGCCTTCGTCCGCCTTCTTAGGTGTTTTTGTCTTGAAAGTTCTTGCCACAAGAAAGGTCAAAATAAGCAGGCAAGTTTCTCGTTCTCTAGGACATGGAAGTGAAGAGCCACTGAATCAAAGTTCTTGTCAAAGGAACACGAAACAAAAAGAGGAGAATCGCTTATTCGAATTGAAAAGGCAATAACAAGCACCTGCAAGCGTGCAGACGATGATATGGCACGGAAGGTTACACGAATGGGTTCCGGTGACAAACCTCATTTAAGTGCCGCCCGGAGCACATTCGCGAACCTTCACAGTGCTTTTGTCTTGAAAGTGCCAGAAGAGGGCAACGTCAAAATGAGCAAGTAGTTTTCTCGTTCACTAGAATATAGAACTAAAAACCATGGAAAAAAAGAGCTTCCCAAATGGGCACGACAAAAAACGAACTGAATTCCTCATTTCAATGGGAACGGAAATAATAAACTGTGTGGAGACGACGATACAGCTCGGAAGGGTGGGCGAGTGGGCCCCAGTGACAAATCTCATGTAAGTGCCACATGGGGCACATCCGCCAACCTTCAAACGTGCTTCTTTCTCGAAGTTCTTGAGGACAGCAACGTCAAAAGACTACAGGGTCACTGGTAAGATCTCTCTCCTTAGAGGTCAACGGCGAACGCCTACTCTCTCGCCTCTTTGCCTCTTTTGTTTCTTATTCTTTTATTCATTACTGCTAAATACTTAGCATTTTTAGTATTTTGTGGGCGCCACGAGGCGTTGTGAGGCATGTTATTCTTACCATAGTCACCACTAAACATTACAAGTCACCTAATTCATTATTAGTCATTACTGGTCATTACTAAGCATTTTTAGCCATTTCTAAATATAGGAACTTGGCACAAGTTGTCGTTAGAGATATTGGTCGTTTCCTAGTCATTACAACTCATTTCAATCATCATTAGGCAATGGTACTCAATACCAGTCATTGCTACTCCTTATTGACGTCTATCAATCTCTTATTACGTTAGCACTCACTAATTCTCATTATCAATCATTTTTCATTGCTTAATCTGTCTTCATATGGCGTGCCGACGCTTAGGCGTTCACTACGGCGGTAAGGTCTGCCGACACGAAGTTCAAAATGAGCAGGCAATTTTATCGTTCGTGGGGATATGGAACTGGAGATTGATGGAATCTAAATGCTTGTCATAGGGATAGGGAAAAAAAGAGGGGGTGAATTGCTCATTTCAATGGAAAAGGCAATATGAAACTGCTAGAAGCGTGGAGACGATGATAGAGCCCAGACGGTTAGACGAATGTTCACCGGTTGCAAAGGTCAACTAAATGGAGCCCGAAGAACATTCGTCACCCTTCTTAGGTGTTTTTCTCTAGAATGTTCTTGCCCCAAGAAAGGCCAAAATAAGCAGGCAGGTGTCTCATTCTCTAGGACATAAAACTGAAGAACAGCATATCTATGTGCTTGTCAAAAGAACATGAAGCAAAAAGAGGAGAATTCCTTATTCGAATTCAAAATGCGATAACAGCTCCAAGCGTGCAGACGATGATACAGCACGGAAGGTTACACGAATGGACCTCGGTGACAAAGCTCAATTAAATGCCGCCCGGAGCACATTCGCGAACCTTCATACGTTCTTTGTTGTGAATGTGAAGACAACGACGTCAAAATGAGCAGGCAATTTTCTCGTTCGTAAGGATATGCAACTGGAGAACGAGAACGACGGAATCTAAATGCTTGTCAAAAGCGTTTAAATAAAGCGGTGAATTGCTCATTTGAATGGAAAAGGCAATATTAAACTGCTAGAAGCGGGGAGACGACTATGCAGCGTGGAAGGTTACACGAGTGGGAGCCGGTGACAAACCTTATCAAAGTGCCCTCGGCAGCCCCTTCGCCAACCTTCCTACGTGCTTGTGTTGAAAGTTCCCTTCGCCAGCAAGGTTAAAAAAAGCAGACTGGTTTCTAGTTCACTAGGATACGGAACTCAATGAATGTGCTTGTCAAAGGAACACGATACAAAAACAGCAGCATTCCTTATTCGAATTGTAAATGCAATAACAAACAGCTCCAAGCGTGAAGACGATGATACAGCACGGAAGGTTACACGAATGGACCTCGGTGACAAAGCTCAATTAAATGCCGCCCGGAGCACATTCGCGAACCTTCATACGTTCTTTGTTGTGAATGTGAAGACAACGACGTCAAAATGAGCAGGCAATTTTCTCGTTCGTAAGGATATGCAACTGGAGAACGAGAACGACGGAATCTAAATGCTTGTCAAAAGCGTTTAAATAAAGCGGTGAATTGCTCATTTGAATGGAAAAGGCAATATTAAACTGCTAGAAGCGGGGAGACGACTATGCAGCGTGGAAGGTTACACGAGTGGGAGCCGGTGACAAACCTTATCAAAGTGCCCTCGGCAGCCCCTTCGCCAACCTTCCTACGTGCTTGTGTTGAAAGTTCCCTTCGCCAGCAAGGTTAAAAAAAGCAGACTGGTTTCTAGTTCACTAGGATACGGAACTCAATGAATGTGCTTGTCAAAGGAACACGATACAAAAACAGCAGCATTCCTTATTCGAATTGTAAATGCAATAACAAACAGCTCCAAGCGTGAAGACGATGATACAGCACGGAAGGTTACACGAATGGGCACCGGTGACAAAGCTCAATTAAATGCCGCCCGGAGCACATTCGCGAACCTTCATACGTCCTTTGTCGTGAAAGTGCTGGAAGACAACGACGTCAGAATGAGCAGGCAATTTTCTCGTTCGTAAGGATGTGCAACTGGAGAACGAGAACGACGGAATCTAAATGCTTGTCAAAAGGCTTTAAATAAAGAGGTGAATTGCTCATTTGAATGGAAAAGGCAATATTAAACTGCTAGAAGCGGGGAGACGACTATGCAGCGTGGAAGGTTACACGAATGGGAGCCGGTGACAAACCTTATCAAAGTGCCCTCGGCAGCCCCTTCGCCAACCTTCCTACGTGCTTGTGTTGAAAGTTCCCTTCGCCAGCAAGGTCAACATAAGCAGACAGGTTTCTAGTTCACTAGGATACGGAACTCAATCAATGTGCTTGTCAAAGGAACACGAAACAAAAAAATGAGAATTCCTTATTCGAATTGAAAATGCAATAACAAACAGCTCCAAGCGTGAAGACGATGATACAGCACGGAAGGTTACACGAATGGGCCCCGGTGACAAAGCTCAATCAAATGCCGCCCGGAGCACATTCGCGAACCTTCATACGTTCTTTGTCGTGAACGTGCTGGAAGACAACGACGTCAAAATGAGCAGGCAATTTTCTCGCTCGTAAGGATATGCAACTGGAGAACGAGAACGATGGAATCTAAATGCTTGTCAAAGGGCTAGGGAGAAAAGAGGAGGTGAATTGCTCATTGGAATGGAAAAGGCAATTAAACAAGTCCTAGTGTGCAGAATATAATACGGTAGGAAGGTTACACGAATGGGTCCCGGTGACAAACCTAAATAAATGCCGCCCGGAGCACATTCGCCAACCTTGATACGTGCTTTTTCTTTATAGTGCTGGAAGAAAGCAACGTCAAAATGAGCATGCAGTTTTCCCGTTCGTGAGGATATGGAAATGAAGAACGATGGAATCTAAATGCTTGTCAAAGGGGTTTAAATTAAGAGGTGAATTGCTCATTTCAATGGAAAAGGCAATAATTAACTGATAGAAGCGTGGAGACGATGATACAGCCCAAAAGGTTAGACGAATGTTCTCCGGTTGCAAAGGTAAACTAAATGCAACCCGAAGAGCCTTCGTCCGCCTTCTTAGGTGTTTTTGTCTTGAAAGTTCTTGCCACAAGAAAGGTCAAACTAAGCAGGCAGGTGTCTCGTTCTCTAGGACATGGAAGTGAAGAACCACTGAATCAAAGTTCTTGTCAAAGGAACACGAAACAAAAAGAGGAGAATCGCTTATTCGAATTGAAAAGGCAATAACAAGCACCTCCAAGCGTGCAGACGATGATATGGCACGGAAGGTTACACGAATGGGTTCCGGTGACAAACCTCATTTAAATGCCGCCCGGAACACATTCGCGAACCTTCACAGTGCTTTTGTCTTGAGAAAGTGCCAGAAGAGGGCAACGTCAAAATGAGCAAGCAGTTTTCTCGTTCACTAGAATATAGAACTAAAAACCATGGAAAAAAAGAGCTTCCCAAAGGGGCACGACAAAAAACGAACTGAATTCCTCATTTCAATGGGAACGGAAATAATAAACTGTGTGGAGACGACGATACAGCTCGGAAGGGTGGGCGAGTGGGCCCCAGTGACAAATCTCATGTAAGTGCCACATGGGGCACATCCGCCAACCTTCAAACGTGCTTCTTTCTCGAAGTTCTTGAGGACAGCAACGTCAAAAGACTACAGGGTCACTGGTAAGATCTCTCTCCTTAGAGGTCAACGGCGAACGCCTACTCTCTCGCCTCTTTGCCTCTTTTGTTTCTTATTCTTTTATTCATTACTGATAAGTACTTAGCATTTTTAGTATTTTGCGGGCGAAACGAGTCGTTGTGAGGCATGTTATTCTTACCATAGTCACCACTAAACATTACAAGTCACCTAATTCATTATTAGTCATTACTGGTCATTACTAAGCATTTTTAGCCATTTCTAAATATAGGAACTTGGCACAAGTTGTCGTTAGAGATATTGGTCGTTTCCTAATCATTACAACTCATTTCAGTCATTATTAGGCAATGGTACTCAATACCAGTCATTGCTACTCCTTCTTGACCTCTATCAATCTCTTATTTCGTTATCACTCACTAATTCTCATTATCAATCCTTTTTCATTGCTTAATCTGTCTTCATATGGCGTGACGACCCTTAGGCGTTCACTCCGGCGGTAAGGTCTGCAGACACGAAGTTCAAAATGAGCAGGCAATTTTATCGTTCGTGGGGATATGGAACTGGAGAACGATGGAATCTAAATGCTTGTCATAGGGGTAGGGAAAAAAAGAGGGGGTGAATTGCTCATTTCAATGGAAAGGCAATATTAAACTGCTAGAAGCGTGGAGACGATGATAGAGCCCAGACGGTTAGACGAATGTTCACCGGTTGCAAAGGTCAACTAAATGGAGCCCGAAGAACATTCGTCACCCTTCTTAGGTGTTTTTCTCTAGAATGTTCTTGCCCCAAGAAAGGCCAAAATAAGCAGGCAGGAGTCTCGTTCTCTAGGACATAAAACTGAAGAACAGCATATCTATGTGCTTGTCAAAAGAACATGAAGCAAAAAGAGGAGAATTCCTTATTCTAATTCAAAATGCGATAACAGCTCCAAGCGTGAAGACGATGATACAGCACGGAAGGTTACACGAATGGGCCCCGGTGACAAAGCTCAATTAAATGCCGCCCGGAGCACATTCGCGAACCTTCATACGTTCTTTGTCGTGAAAGTGCTGGAAGACAACGACGTCAGAATGAGCAGGCAATTTTCTCGTTCGTAAGGATGTGCAACTGGAGAACGAGAACGACAGAATCTAAATGCTTGTCAAAAGGCTTTAAATAAAGAGGTGAATTGCTCATTTGAATGGAAAAGGCAATATTAAACTGCTAGAAGCGGGGAGACGACTATGCAGCGTGGAAGGTTACACGAATGGGAGCCGGTGACAGACCTTATCAAAGTGCCCTCGGCAGCCCCTTCGCCAACCTTCCGACGTGCTTGTGTTGAAAGTTCGTGTCGCCAGCAAGTCAACATAAGCAGACAGGTTTCTAGTTCACTAGGATACGGAACTCAATCAATGTGCTTGTCGAAGGAACACGAAACAAAAAGAGGAGAATTCCTTATTCGAATTGAAAATGCAATAACAAACAGCTCCAAGCGTGAAGACGATGATACAGCACGGAAGGTTACACGAATGGGCCCCGGTGACAAAGCTCAATTAAATGCCGCCCGGAGCACATTCGCGAACCTTCATACGTTCTTTGTCGTGAACGTGCTGGAAGACAACGACGTCAAAATGAGCAGGCAATTTTCTCGCTCGTAAGGATATGCAACTGGAGAACGAGAACGATGGGATCTAAATGCTTGTCAAAGGGCTAGGGAGAAAAGAGGAGGTGAATTGCTCATTGGAATGGAAAAGGCAAATAAACAAGTCCTAGTGTGCAGAATATAATACGGTAGGAAGGTTACACGAATGGGTCCCGGTGACAAACCTAAATAAATGCCGCCCGGAGCACATTCGCCAACCTTGATACGTGCTTTTTCTTTATAGTGCTTGAAGAAAGCAACGTCAAAATGAGCATGCAGTTTTCTCGTTCGTGAGGATATGGAAATGAAGAACGATGGAATCTAAATGCTTGTCAAAGGGGTTTAAATGAAAAGGTGAATTGCTCATTTCAATGGAAAAGGCAATAATTAACTGGTAGAAGCGGGGAGACGATGATACAGCCCAAAAGGTTAGACGAATGTTCTCCGGTTGCAAAGGTAAACTAAATGCAACCCGAAGAGCCTTCGTCCGCCTTCTTAGGTGTTTTTCTTGAAAGTTCTTGCCACAAGAAAGGTCAAAACAGGCAGGCAAGTTTCTCGTTCTCTAGGACATGGAAGTGAAGAACCACTGAATCAAAGTTCTTGTCAAAGGAACACGAAACAAAAAGAGGAGAATCGCTTATTCGAATTGAAAAGGCAATAACAAGCACCTCCAAGCGCGCAGACGATGATATGGCACGGAAGGTTACACGAATGGGTTCCGGTGACAAACCTCATTTAAATGCCGCCCGGAACACATTCGCGAATCTTCACAGTGCTTTTGTCTTGAGAAAGGGCCAGAAGAGGGCAACGTCAAAATGAGCAAGCAGTTTTCTCGTTCACTAGAATATAGAACTAAAAACCATGGAAAAAAAGAGCTTCCCATAGGGGCACGACAAAAAACGAACTGAATTCCTCATTTCAATGGGAACGGAAATAATAATAAACTGTGTGGAGACGACGATACAGCTCGGAAGGGTGGGCGAGTGGGCCCCAGTGACAAATCTCATGTAAGTGCCACATGGGGCACATCCGCCAACCTTCAAACGTGCTTCTTTCTTGAAGTTCTTGAGGACAGCAACGTCAAAAGACTACAGGGTCACTGGTAAGATCTCTCTCCTTAGAGGTCAACGGCGAACGCCTACTCTTTCGCCTCTTTGCCTCTTTTGTTTCTCTTCTTTCTTTTATTCATTACTGATAAGTACTTAGCATATTTAGTATTTTGTGGGCGCCACGAGGCGTTGTGAGGCATGTTATTCTTACCATAGTCACCACTAAACATTACAAGTCATCTAATTCATTATTAGTCATTACTGGTCATTACTAAGCATTTTTAGCCATTTCTAAATATAGGAACTTGGCACAAGTTGTCGTTAGAGATATTGGTCGTTTCCTAGTCATTACAACTCATTTCAATCATCATTAGGCAATGGTACTCAATACCAGTCATTGCTACTCCTTATTGACGTCTATCAATCTCTTATTACGTTATCACTCACTAATTCTCATTATCAATCATTTTTCATTGCTTAATCTGTCTTCATATGGCGTGCCGACGCTTAGGCGTTCACTACGGCGGTAAGGTCTGCCGACACGAAGTTCAAAATGAGCAGGCAATTTTATCGTTCGTGGGGATATGGAACTGGAGAGCGATGGAATCTAAATGCTTGTCATAGGGATAGGGAAAAAAAGAGGGGGTGAATTGCTCATTTCAATGGAAAAGGCAATATTAAACTGCTAGAAGCGTGGAGACGATGATAGAGCCCAGACGGTTAGACGAATGTTCACCGGTTGCAAAGGTCAACTAAATGGAGCCCGAAGAACATTCGTCACCCTTCTTAGGTGTTTTTCTCAAGAATGTTCTTGCCCCAAGAAAGGCCAAAATAAGCAGGCAGGTGTCTCGTTCTCTAGGACATAAAACTGAAGAAAAGCATATCTATGTGCTTGTCAAAAGAACATGAAGCAAAAAGAGGAGAATTCCTTATTCGAATTCAAAATGCGATAACAGCTCCAAGCGTGAAGACGATGATACAGCACGGAAGGTTACACGAATGGGCGCCGGTGACAAAGCTCAATTAAATGCCGCCCGGAGCACATTCGCGAACCTTCATACGTTCTTTGTCGTGAAAGTGGTGGAAGACAACGACGTCAAAATGAGCAGGCAATTTTCTCGTTCGTAAGGATATGCAACTGGAGAACGAGAACGACGGAATCTAAATGCTTGTCAAAAGCGTTTAAATAAAGCGGTGAATTGCTCATTTGAATGGAAAAGGCAATATTAAACTGCTAGAAGCGGGGAGACGACTATGCAGCGTGGAAGGTTGCACGAGTGGGAGCCGGTGACAAACCTTATCAAAGTGCCCTCGGCAGCCCCTTCGCCAACCTTCCTACGTGCTTGTGTTGAAAGTTCCCTTCGCCAGCAAGGTTAAAAAAAGCAGACTGGTTTCTAGTTCACTAGGATACGGAACTCAATGAATGTGCTTGTCAAAGGAACACGATACACAAACAGCAGCATTCCTTATTCGAATTGTAAATGCAATAACAAACAGCTCCAAGCGTGAAGACGACGATACAGCTCGGAAGGTTACACGAATGGGCACCGGTGACAAAGCTCAATTAAATGCCGCCCGGAGCACATTCGCGAACCTTCATACGTCCTTTGTCGTGAAAGTGCTGGAAGACAACGACGTCAGAATGAGCAGGCAATTTTCTCGTTCGTAAGGATGTGCAACTGGAGAACGAGAACGACGGAATCTAAATGCTTGTCAAAAGGCTTTAAATAAAGAGGTGAATTGCTCATTTGAATGGAAAAGGCAATATTAAACTGCTAGAAGCGGGGAGACGACTATGCAGCTTGGAAGGTTACACGAATGGGAGCCGGTGACAAACCTTATCAAAGTGCCCTCGGCAGCCCCTTCGCCAACCTTCCTACGTGCTTGTGTTGAAAGTTCCCTTCGCCAGCATGGTCAACATAAGCAGACAGGTTTCTAGTTCACTAGGATACGGAACTCAATCAATGTGCTTGTCAAAGGAACACGAAACAAAAAAATGAGAATTCCTTATTCGAATTGAAAATGCAATAACAAACAGCTCCAAGCGTGAAGACGATGATACAGCACGGAAGGTTACACGAATGGGCCCCGGTGACAAAGCTCAATCAAATGCCGCCCGGAGCACATTCGCGAACCTTCATACGTTCTTTGTCGTGAACGTGCTGGAAGACAACGACGTCAAAATGAGCAGGCAATTTTCTCGCTCGTAAGGATATGCAACTGGAGAACGAGAACGATGGAATCTAAATGCTTGTCAAAGGGCTAGGGAGAAAAGAGGAGGTGAATTGCTCATTGGATTGGAAAAGGCAATTAAACAAGTCCTAGTGTGCAGAATATAATACGGTAGGAAGGTTACACGAATGGGTCCCGGTGACAAAGCTCAATTAAATGCCGCCCGGAGCACATTCGCGAACCTTCATACGTTCTTTGTCGTGAACGTGCTGGAAGACAACGACGTCAAAATGAGCATGCAGTTTTCTCGTTCGTGAGGATATGGAAATGAAGAACGATGGAATCTAAGTGCTTGTCAAAGGGGTTTAAATGAAGAGGTGAATTGCTCATTTCAATGGAAAAGGCAATAATTAACTGATAGAAGCGTGGAGACGATGATACAGCCCAAAAGGTTAGACGAATGTTCTCCGGTTGCAAAGGTAAACTAAATGCAACGCGAAGACCCTCCGTCAGCCTTCTTAGGTGTTTTTGTCTTGAAAGTTCTTCCCACAAGAAAGGTCAAAATAAGCAGGCAGGTGTCTCGTTCCATAGGACATGGAAGTGAAGAACCACTGAATCAAAGTTCTTGTCAAAGGAACACGAAACAAAAAGAGGAGAATCGCTTATTCGAATTGAAAAGGCAATAACAAGCACCTCCAAGCGTGCAGACGATGATATGGCACGGAAGGTTACACGAATGGGTTCCGGTGACAAACCTCATTTAAATGCCACCCGGAACACATTCGCGAACCTTCACAGTGCTTTTGTCTTGAGAAAGGGCCAGATGAGGGCAACGTCAAAATGAGCAAGCAGTTTTCTCATTCACTAGAATATAGAACTAAAAACCATGGAAAAAAAGAGCTTCCCATAGGGGCACGACAAAAAACGAACTGAATTCCTCATTTCAATGGGAACGGATATAATAATAAACTGTGTGGAGATGACGATACAGCTCGGAAGGGTGGGCGAGTGGGCCCCAGTGACAAATCTCATGTAAGTGCCACATGGGGCACATCCGCCAACCTTCAAACCTGCTTCTTTCTTGAAGTTCTTGAGGACAGCAACGTCAAAAGACTACAGGGTCACTGGTAAGATCTCTCTCCTTAGAGGTCAACGGCGAACGCCTACTCTCTCGCCTCTTTGCCTCTTTTGTTTCTTATTCTTTTATTCATTACTGATAAGTACTTAGCATTTTTAGTATTTTGCGGGCGAAACGAGTCGTTGTGAGGCATGTTATTCTTACCATAGTCACCACTAAACATTACAAGTCACCTAATTCATTATTAGTCATTACTGGTCATTACTAAGCATTTTTAGCCATTTCTAAATATAGGAACTTGGCACAAGTTGTCGTTAGAGATATTGGTCGTTTCCTAATCATTACAACTCATTTCAGTCATTATTAGGCAATGGTACTCAATACCAGTCATTGCTACTCCTTATTGACCTCTATCAATCTCTTATTTCGTTATCACTAACTAATTCTCATTATCAATCCTTTTTCATTGCTTAATCTGTCTTCATATGGCGTGACGACGCTTAGGCGTTCACTCCGGCGGTAAGGTCTGCAGACACGAAGTTCAAAATGAGCAGGCAATTTTATCGCTCGTGGGGATATGGAACTGGAGAACGATGGAATCTAAATGCTTGTCATAGGGGTAGGGAAAAAAAGAGGGGGTGAATTGCTCATTTCAATGGAAAGGTAATATTAAACTGCTAGAAGCGTGGAGACGATGATAGAGCCCCGACGGTTAGACGAATGTTCACCGGTTGCAAAGGTCAACTAAATGGAGCCCGAAGAACATTCGTCACCCTTCTTAGGTGTTTTTCTCTAGAATGTTCTTGCCCCAAGAAAGGCCAAAATAAGCAGACTGGTTTCTAGTTCACTAGGATACGGAACTCAATGAATGTGCTTGTCAAAGGAACACGATACAAAAACAGCAGCATTCCTTATTCGAATTGTAAATGCAATAACAAACAGCTCCAAGCGTGAAGACGATGATACAGCACGGAAGGTTACACGAATGGGCACCGGTGACAAAGCTCAATTAAATGCCGCCCGGAGCACATTCGCGAACCTTCATACGTCCTTTGTCGTGAAAGTGCTGGAAGACAACGACGTCAGAATGAGCAGGCAATTTTCTCGTTCGTAAGGATGTGCAACTGGAGAACGAGAACGACGGAATCTAAATGCTTGTCAAAAGGCTTTAAATAAAGAGGTGAATTGCTCATTTGAATGGAAAAGGCAATATTAAACTGCTAGAAGCGGGGAGACGACTATGCAGCGTGGAAGGTTACACGAATGGGAGCCGGTGACAAACCTTATCAAAGTGCCCTCGGCAGCCCCTTCGCCAACCTTCCTACGTGCTTGTGTTGAAAGTTCCCTTCGCCAGCAAGGTCAACATAAGCAGACAGGTTTCTAGTTCACTAGGATACGGAACTCAATCAATGTGCTTGTCAAAGGAACACGAAACAAAAAAATGAGAATTCCTTATTCGAATTGAAAATGCAATAACAAACAGCTCCAAGCGTGAAGACGATGATACAGCACGGAAGGTTACACGAATGGGCCCCGGTGACAAAGCTCAATCAAATGCCGCCCGGAGCACATTCGCGAACCTTCATACGTTCTTTGTCGTGAACGTGCTGGAAGACAACGACGTCAAAATGAGCAGGCAATTTTCTCGCTCGTAAGGATTTGCAACTGGAGAACGAGAACGATGGAATCTAAATGCTTGTCAAAGGGCTAGGGAGAAAAGAGGAGGTGAATTGCTCATTGGAATGGAAAAGGCAATTAAACAAGTCCTAGTGTGCAGAATATAATACGGTAGGAAGGTTACACGAATGGGTCCCGGTGACAAAGCTCAATTAAATGCCGCCCGGAGCACATTCGCGAACCTTCATACGTTCTTTGTCGTGAACGTGCTGGAAGACAACGACGTCAAAATGAGCAGGCAATTTTCTCGCTCGTAAGGATATGCAACTGGAGAACGAGAACGATGGAATCTAAATGCTTGTCAAAGGGCTAGGGAGAAAAGAGGAGGTGAATTGCTCATTGGAATGGAAAAGGCAATTAAACAAGTCCTAGTGTGCAGAATATAATACGGTAGGAAGGTTACACGAATGGGTCCCGGTGACAAACCTAAATAAATGCCGCCCGGAGCACATTCGCCAACCTTGATACGTGCTTTTTCTTTATAGTTCTGGAAGAAAGCAACGTCAAAATGAGCATGCAGTTTTCCCGTTCGTGAGGATATGGAAATGAAGAACGATGGAATCTAAATGCTTGTCAAAGGGGTTTAAATTAAGAGGTGAATTGCTCATTTCAATGGAAAAGGCAATAATTAAATGATAGAAGCGTGGAGACGATGATACAGCCCAAAAGGTTAGACGAATGTTCTCCGGTTGCAAAGGTAAACTAAATGCAGCCCGAAGAGCCTTCGTCCGCCTTCTTAGGTGTTTTTGTCTTGAAAGTTCTTGCCACAAGAAAGGTCAAACTAAGCAGGCAGGTGTCTCGTTCTCTAGGACATGGAAGTGAAGAACCACTGAATCAAAGTTCTTGTCAAAGGAACACGAAACAAAAAGAGGAGAATCGCTTATTCGAATTGAAAAGGCAATAACAAGCACCTCCAAGCGTGCAGACGATGATATGGCACGGAAGGTTACACGAATGGGTTCCGGTGACAAACCTCATTTAAATGCCGCCCGGAACACATTCGCGAACCTTCACAGTGCTTTTGTCTTGAGAAAGTGCCAGAAGAGGGCAACGTCAAAATGAGCAAGCAGTTTTCTCGTTCACTAGAATATAGAACTAAAAACCATGGAAAAAAAGAGCTTCCCAAAGGGGCACGACAAAAAACGAACTGAATTCCTCATTTCAATGGGAACGGAAATAATAAACTGTGTGGAGACGACGATACAGCTCGGAAGGGTGGGCGAGTGGGCCCCAGTGACAAATCTCATGTAAGTGCCACATGGGGCACATCCGCCAACCTTCAAACGTGCTTCTTTCTCGAAGTTCTTGAGGACAGCAACGTCAAAAGACTACAGGGTCACTGGTAAGATCTCTCTCCTTAGAGGTCAACGGCGAACGACTACTCTCTCGCCTCTTTGCCTCTTTTGTTTCTTATTCTTTTATTCATTACTGCTAAGTACTTAGCATTTTTAGTATTTTGTGGGCGCCACGAGGCGTTGTGAGGCATGTTATTCTTACCATAGTCACCACTAAACATTACAAGTCACCTAATTCATTATTAGTCATTACTGGTCATTACTAAGCATTTTTAGCCATTTCTAAATATAGGAACTTGGCACAAGTTGTCGTTAGAGATATTGGTCGTTTCCTAGTCATTACAACTCATTTCAATCATCATTAAGCAATGGTACTCAATACCAGTCATTGCTACTCCTTATTGACGTCTATCAATCTCTTATTACGTTAGCACTCACTAATTCTCATTATCAATCGTTTTTCATTGCTTAATCTGTCTTCATATGGCGTGCCGACGCCATATGGCGTGCCGACGCTTAGGCGTTCACTACGGCGGTAAGGTCTGCCGACACGAAGTTCAAAATGAGCAGGCAATTTTATCGTTCGTGGGGATATGGAACTGGAGATTGATGGAATCTAAATGCTTGTCATAGGGATAGGGAAAAAAAGAGGGGGTGAATTGCTCATTTCAATGGAAAAGGCAATATTAAACTGCTAGAAGCGTGGAGACGATGATAGAGCCCAGACGGTTAGACGAATGTTCACCGGTTGCAAAGGTCAACTAAATGGAGCCCGAAGAACATTCGTCACCCTTCTTAGGTGTTTTTCTCTAGAATGTTCTTGCCCCAAGAAAGGCCAAAATAAGCAGGCAGGTGTCTCATTCTCTAGGACATAAAACTGAAGAACAGCATATCTATGTGCTTGTCAAAAGAACATGAAGCAAAAAGAGGAGAATTCCTTATTCGAATTCAAAATGCGATAACAGCTACAAGCGTGAAGACGATGATACAGCACGGAAGGTTACACGAATGGACCTCGGTGACAAAGCTCAATTAAATGCCGCCCGGAGCACATTCGCGAACCTTCATACGTTCTTTGTTGTGAATGTGAAGACAACGACGTCAAAATGAGCAGGCAATTTTCTCGTTCGTAAGGATATGCAACTGGAGAACGAGAACGACGGAATCTAAATGCTTGTCAAAAGCGTTTAAATAAAGCGGTGAATTGCTCATTTGAATGGAAAAGGCAATATTAAACTGCTAGAAGCGGGGAGACGACTATGCAGCGTGGAAGGTTACACGAGTGGGAGCCGGTGACAAACCTTATCAAAGTGCCCTCGGCAGCCCCTTCGCCAACCTTCCTACGTGCTTGTGTTGAAAGTTCCCTTCGCCAGCAAGGTTAAAAAAAGCAGACTGGTTTCTAGTTCACTAGGATACGGAACTCAATGAATGTGCTTGTCAAAGGAACACGATACACAAACAGCAGCATTCCTTATTCGAATTGTAAATGCAATAACAAACAGCTCCAAGCGTGAAGACGATGATACAGCTCGGAAGGTTACACGAATGGGCACCGGTGACAAAGCTCAATTAAATGCCGCCCGGAGCACATTCGCGAACCTTCATACGTCCTTTGTCGTGAAAGTGCTGGAAGACAACGACGTCAGAATGAGCAGGCAATTTTCTCGTTCGTAAGGATGTGCAACTGGAGAACGAGAACGACGGAATCTAAATGCTTGTCAAAAGGCTTTAAATAAAGAGGTGAATTGCTCATTTGAATGGAAAAGGCAATATTAAACTGCTAGAAGCGGGGAGACGACTATGCAGCTTGGAAGGTTACACGAAT
Source organism: Dermacentor variabilis (assembly GCF_050947875.1). NCBI lineage: Eukaryota > Metazoa > Arthropoda > Arachnida > Ixodida > Ixodidae > Dermacentor > Dermacentor variabilis. Next base: position 63,032,895 of record NC_134571.1, on the reverse strand, counting down.
GGGAGCCGGTGACAAACCTTATCAAAGTGCCCTCGGCAGCCCCTTCGCCAACCTTCCTACGTGCTTGTGTTGAAAGTTCCCTTCGCCAGCATGGTCAACATAAGCAGACAGGTTTCTAGTTCACTAGGATACGGAACTCAATCAATGTGCTTGTCAAAGGAACACGAAACAAAAAAATGAGAATTCCTTATTCGAATTGAAAATGCAATAACAAACAGCTCCAAGCGTGAAGACGATGATACAGCACGGAAGGTTACACGAATGGGCCCCGGTGACAAAGCTCAATCAAATGCCGCCCGGAGCACATTCGCGAACCTTCATACGTTCTTTGTCGTGAACGTGCTGGAAGACAACGACGTCAAAATGAGCAGGCAATTTTCTCGCTCGTAAGGATATGCAACTGGAGAACGAGAACGATGGAATCTAAATGCTTGTCAAAGGGCTAGGGAGAAAAGAGGAGGTGAATTGCTCATTGGATTGGAAAAGGCAATTAAACAAGTCCTAGTGTGCAGAATATAATACGGTAGGAAGGTTACACGAATGGGTCCCGGTGACAAAGCTCAATTAAATGCCGCCCGGAGCACATTCGCGAACCTTCATACGTTCTTTGTCGTGAACGTGCTGGAAGACAACGACGTCAAAATGAGCATGCAGTTTTCTCGTTCGTGAGGATATGGAAATGAAGAACGATGGAATCTAAGTGCTTGTCAAAGGGGTTTAAATGAAGAGGTGAATTGCTCATTTCAATGGAAAAGGCAATAATTAACTGATAGAAGCGTGGAGACGATGATACAGCCCAAAAGGTTAGACGAATGTTCTCCGGTTGCAAAGGTAAACTAAATGCAACGCGAAGACCCTCCGTCAGCCTTCTTAGGTGTTTTTGTCTTGAAAGTTCTTCCCACAAGAAAGGTCAAAATAAGCAGGCAGGTGTCTCGTTCCATAGGACATGGAAGTGAAGAACCACTGAATCAAAGTTCTTGTCAAAGGAACACGAAACAAAAAGAGGAGAATCGCTTATTCGAATTGAAAAGGCAATAACAAGCACCTCCAAGCGTGCAGACGATGATATGGCACGGAAGGTTACACGAATGGGTTCCGGTGACAAACCTCATTTAAATGCCACCCGGAACACATTCGCGAACCTTCACAGTGCTTTTGTCTTGAGAAAGGGCCAGATGAGGGCAACGTCAAAATGAGCAAGCAGTTTTCTCATTCACTAGAATATAGAACTAAAAACCATGGAAAAAAAGAGCTTCCCATAGGGGCACGACAAAAAACGAACTGAATTCCTCATTTCAATGGGAACGGATATAATAATAAACTGTGTGGAGATGACGATACAGCTCGGAAGGGTGGGCGAGTGGGCCCCAGTGACAAATCTCATGTAAGTGCCACATGGGGCACATCCGCCAACCTTCAAACCTGCTTCTTTCTTGAAGTTCTTGAGGACAGCAACGTCAAAAGACTACAGGGTCACTGGTAAGATCTCTCTCCTTAGAGGTCAACGGCGAACGCCTACTCTCTCGCCTCTTTGCCTCTTTTGTTTCTTATTCTTTTATTCATTACTGATAAGTACTTAGCATTTTTAGTATTTTGCGGGCGAAACGAGTCGTTGTGAGGCATGTTATTCTTACCATAGTCACCACTAAACATTACAAGTCACCTAATTCATTATTAGTCATTACTGGTCATTACTAAGCATTTTTAGCCATTTCTAAATATAGGAACTTGGCACAAGTTGTCGTTAGAGATATTGGTCGTTTCCTAATCATTACAACTCATTTCAGTCATTATTAGGCAATGGTACTCAATACCAGTCATTGCTACTCCTTATTGACCTCTATCAATCTCTTATTTCGTTATCACTAACTAATTCTCATTATCAATCCTTTTTCATTGCTTAATCTGTCTTCATATGGCGTGACGACGCTTAGGCGTTCACTCCGGCGGTAAGGTCTGCAGACACGAAGTTCAAAATGAGCAGGCAATTTTATCGCTCGTGGGGATATGGAACTGGAGAACGATGGAATCTAAATGCTTGTCATAGGGGTAGGGAAAAAAAGAGGGGGTGAATTGCTCATTTCAATGGAAAGGTAATATTAAACTGCTAGAAGCGTGGAGACGATGATAGAGCCCCGACGGTTAGACGAATGTTCACCGGTTGCAAAGGTCAACTAAATGGAGCCCGAAGAACATTCGTCACCCTTCTTAGGTGTTTTTCTCTAGAATGTTCTTGCCCCAAGAAAGGCCAAAATAAGCAGACTGGTTTCTAGTTCACTAGGATACGGAACTCAATGAATGTGCTTGTCAAAGGAACACGATACAAAAACAGCAGCATTCCTTATTCGAATTGTAAATGCAATAACAAACAGCTCCAAGCGTGAAGACGATGATACAGCACGGAAGGTTACACGAATGGGCACCGGTGACAAAGCTCAATTAAATGCCGCCCGGAGCACATTCGCGAACCTTCATACGTCCTTTGTCGTGAAAGTGCTGGAAGACAACGACGTCAGAATGAGCAGGCAATTTTCTCGTTCGTAAGGATGTGCAACTGGAGAACGAGAACGACGGAATCTAAATGCTTGTCAAAAGGCTTTAAATAAAGAGGTGAATTGCTCATTTGAATGGAAAAGGCAATATTAAACTGCTAGAAGCGGGGAGACGACTATGCAGCGTGGAAGGTTACACGAATGGGAGCCGGTGACAAACCTTATCAAAGTGCCCTCGGCAGCCCCTTCGCCAACCTTCCTACGTGCTTGTGTTGAAAGTTCCCTTCGCCAGCAAGGTCAACATAAGCAGACAGGTTCCTAGTTCACTAGGATACGGAACTCAATCAATGTGCTTGTCAAAGGAACACGAAACAAAAAAATGAGAATTCCTTATTCGAATTGAAAATGCAATAACAAACAGCTCCAAGCGTGAAGACGATGATACAGCACGGAAGGTTACACGAATGGGCCCCGGTGACAAAGCTCAATCAAATGCCGCCCGGAGCACATTCGCGAACCTTCATACGTTCTTTGTCGTGAACGTGCTGGAAGACAACGACGTCAAAATGAGCAGGCAATTTTCTCGCTCGTAAGGATTTGCAACTGGAGAACGAGAACGATGGAATCTAAATGCTTGTCAAAGGGCTAGGGAGAAAAGAGGAGGTGAATTGCTCATTGGAATGGAAAAGGCAATTAAACAAGTCCTAGTGTGCAGAATATAATACGGTAGGAAGGTTACACGAATGGGTCCCGGTGACAAAGCTCAATTAAATGCCGCCCGGAGCACATTCGCGAACCTTCATACGTTCTTTGTCGTGAACGTGCTGGAAGACAACGACGTCAAAATGAGCAGGCAATTTTCTCGCTCGTAAGGATATGCAACTGGAGAACGAGAACGATGGAATCTAAATGCTTGTCAAAGGGCTAGGGAGAAAAGAGGAGGTGAATTGCTCATTGGAATGGAAAAGGCAATTAAACAAGTCCTAGTGTGCAGAATATAATACGGTAGGAAGGTTACACGAATGGGTCCCGGTGACAAACCTAAATAAATGCCGCCCGGAGCACATTCGCCAACCTTGATACGTGCTTTTTCTTTATAGTGCTGGAAGAAAGCAACGTCAAAATGAGCATGCAGTTTTCCCGTTCGTGAGGATATGGAAATGAAGAACGATGGAATCTAAATGCTTGTCAAAGGGGTTTAAATTAAGAGGTGAATTGCTCATTTCAATGGAAAAGGCAATAATTAAATGATAGAAGCGTGGAGACGATGATACAGCCCAAAAGGTTAGACGAATGTTCTCCGGTTGCAAAGGTAAACTAAATGCAGCCCGAAGAGCCTTCGTCCGCCTTCTTAGGTGTTTTTGTCTTGAAAGTTCTTCCCACAAGAAAGGTCAAAATAAGCAGGCAGGTGTCTCGTTCCATAGGACATGGAAGTGAAGAACCACTGAATCAAAGTTCTTGTCAAAGGAACACGAAACAAAAAGAGGAGAATCGCTTATTCGAATTGAAAAGGCAATAACAAGCACCTCCAAGCGTGCAGACGATGATATGGCACGGAAGGTTACACGAATGGGTTCCGGTGACAAACCTCATTTAAATGCCACCCGGAACACATTCGCGAACCTTCACAGTGCTTTTGTCTTGAGAAAGGGCCAGATGAGGGCAACGTCAAAATGAGCAAGCAGTTTTCTCATTCACTAGAATATAGAACTAAAAACCATGGAAAAAAAGAGCTTCCCATAGGGGCACGACAAAAAACGAACTGAATTCCTCATTTCAATGGGAACGGATATAATAATAAACTGTGTGGAGATGACGATACAGCTCGGAAGGGTGGGCGAGTGGGCCCCAGTGACAAATCTCATGTAAGTGCCACATGGGGCACATCCGCCAACCTTCAAACCTGCTTCTTTCTTGAAGTTCTTGAGGACAGCAACGTCAAAAGACTACAGGGTCACTGGTAAGATCTCTCTCCTTAGAGGTCAACGGCGAACGCCTACTCTCTCGCCTCTTTGCCTCTTTTGTTTCTTATTCTTTTATTCATTACTGATAAGTACTTAGCATTTTTAGTATTTTGCGGGCGAAACGAGTCGTTGTGAGGCATGTTATTCTTACCATAGTCACCACTAAACATTACAAGTCACCTAATTCATTATTAGTCATTACTGGTCATTACTAAGCATTTTTAGCCATTTCTAAATATAGGAACTTGGCACAAGTTGTCGTTAGAGATATTGGTCGTTTCCTAATCATTACAACTCATTTCAGTCATTATTAGGCAATGGTACTCAATACCAGTCATTGCTACTCCTTATTGACCTCTATCAATCTCTTATTTCGTTATCACTAACTAATTCTCATTATCAATCCTTTTTCATTGCTTAATCTGTCTTCATATGGCGTGACGACGCTTAGGCGTTCACTCCGGCGGTAAGGTCTGCAGACACGAAGTTCAAAATGAGCAGGCAATTTTATCGCTCGTGGGGATATGGAACTGGAGAACGATGGAATCTAAATGCTTGTCATAGGGGTAGGGAAAAAAAGAGGGGGTGAATTGCTCATTTCAATGGAAAGGTAATATTAAACTGCTAGAAGCGTGGAGACGATGATAGAGCCCCGACGGTTAGACGAATGTTCACCGGTTGCAAAGGTCAACTAAATGGAGCCCGAAGAACATTCGTCACCCTTCTTAGGTGTTTTTCTCTAGAATGTTCTTGCCCCAAGAAAGGCCAAAATAAGCAGACTGGTTTCTAGTTCACTAGGATACGGAACTCAATGAATGTGCTTGTCAAAGGAACACGATACAAAAACAGCAGCATTCCTTATTCGAATTGTAAATGCAATAACAAACAGCTCCAAGCGTGAAGACGATGATACAGCACGGAAGGTTACACGAATGGGCACCGGTGACAAAGCTCAATTAAATGCCGCCCGGAGCACATTCGCGAACCTTCATACGTCCTTTGTCGTGAAAGTGCTGGAAGACAACGACGTCAGAATGAGCAGGCAATTTTCTCGTTCGTAAGGATGTGCAACTGGAGAACGAGAACGACGGAATCTAAATGCTTGTCAAAAGGCTTTAAATAAAGAGGTGAATTGCTCATTTGAATGGAAAAGGCAATATTAAACTGCTAGAAGCGGGGAGACGACTATGCAGCGTGGAAGGTTACACGAATGGGAGCCGGTGACAAACCTTATCAAAGTGCCCTCGGCAGCCCCTTCGCCAACCTTCCTACGTGCTTGTGTTGAAAGTTCCCTTCGCCAGCAAGGTCAACATAAGCAGACAGGTTTCTAGTTCACTAGGATACGGAACTCAATCAATGTGCTTGTCAAAGGAACACGAAACAAAAAAATGAGAATTCCTTATTCGAATTGAAAATGCAATAACAAACAGCTCCAAGCGTGAAGACGATGATACAGCACGGAAGGTTACACGAATGGGCCCCGGTGACAAAGCTCAATCAAATGCCGCCCGGAGCACATTCGCGAACCTTCATACGTTCTTTGTCGTGAACGTGCTGGAAGACAACGACGTCAAAATGAGCAGGCAATTTTCTCGCTCGTAAGGATTTGCAACTGGAGAACGAGAACGATGGAATCTAAATGCTTGTCAAAGGGCTAGGGAGAAAAGAGGAGGTGAATTGCTCATTGGAATGGAAAAGGCAATTAAACAAGTCCTAGTGTGCAGAATATAATACGGTAGGAAGGTTACACGAATGGGTCCCGGTGACAAAGCTCAATTAAATGCCGCCCGGAGCACATTCGCGAACCTTCATACGTTCTTTGTCGTGAACGTGCTGGAAGACAACGACGTCAAAATGAGCAGGCAATTTTCTCGCTCGTAAGGATATGCAACTGGAGAACGAGAACGATGGAATCTAAATGCTTGTCAAAGGGCTAGGGAGAAAAGAGGAGGTGAATTGCTCATTGGAATGGAAAAGGCAATTAAACAAGTCCTAGTGTGCAGAATATAATACGGTAGGAAGGTTACACGAATGGGTCCCGGTGACAAACCTAAATAAATGCCGCCCGGAGCACATTCGCCAACCTTGATACGTGCTTTTTCTTTATAGTGCTGGAAGAAAGCAACGTCAAAATGAGCATGCAGTTTTCCCGTTCGTGAGGATATGGAAATGAAGAACGATGGAATCTAAATGCTTGTCAAAGGGGTTTAAATTAAGAGGTGAATTGCTCATTTCAATGGAAAAGGCAATAATTAAATGATAGAAGCGTGGAGACGATGATACAGCCCAAAAGGTTAGACGAATGTTCTCCGGTTGCAAAGGTAAACTAAATGCAGCCCGAAGAGCCTTCGTCCGCCTTCTTAGGTGTTTTTGTCTTGAAAGTTCTTGCCACAAGAAAGGTCAAACTAAGCAGGCAGGTGTCTCGTTCTCTAGGACATGGAAGTGAAGAACCACTGAATCAAAGTTCTTGTCAAAGGAACACGAAACAAAAAGAGGAGAATCGCTTATTCGAATTGAAAAGGCAATAACAAGCACCTCCAAGCGTGCAGACGATGATATGGCACGGAAGGTTACACGAATGGGTTCCGGTGACAAACCTCATTTAAATGCCGCCCGGAACACATTCGCGAACCTTCACAGTGCTTTTGTCTTGAGAAAGTGCCAGAAGAGGGCAACGTCAAAATGAGCAAGCAGTTTTCTCGTTCACTAGAATATAGAACTAAAAACCATGGAAAAAAAGAGCTTCCCAAAGGGGCACGACAAAAAACGAACTGAATTCCTCATTTCAATGGGAACGGAAATAATAAACTGTGTGGAGACGACGATACAGCTCGGAAGGGTGGGCGAGTGGGCCCCAGTGACAAATCTCATGTAAGTGCCACATGGGGCACATCCGCCAACCTTCAAACGTGCTTCTTTCTCGAAGTTCTTGAGGACAGCAACGTCAAAAGACTACAGGGTCACTGGTAAGATCTCTCTCCTTAGAGGTCAACGGCGAACGACTACTCTCTCGCCTCTTTGCCTCTTTTGTTTCTTATTCTTTTATTCATTACTGCTAAGTACTTAGCATTTTTAGTATTTTGTGGGCGCCACGAGGCGTTGTGAGGCATGTTATTCTTACCATAGTCACCACTAAACATTACAAGTCACCTAATTCATTATTAGTCATTACTGGTCATTACTAAGCATTTTTAGCCATTTCTAAATATAGGAACTTGGCACAAGTTGTCGTTAGAGATATTGGTCGTTTCCTAGTCATTACAACTCATTTCAATCATCATTAAGCAATGGTACTCAATACCAGTCATTGCTACTCCTTATTGACGTCTATCAATCTCTTATTACGTTAGCACTCACTAATTCTCATTATCAATCGTTTTTCATTGCTTAATCTGTCTTCATATGGCGTGCCGACGCCATATGGCGTGCCGACGCTTAGGCGTTCACTACGGCGGTAAGGTCTGCCGACACGAAGTTCAAAATGAGCAGGCAATTTTATCGTTCGTGGGGATATGGAACTGGAGATTGATGGAATCTAAATGCTTGTCATAGGGATAGGGAAAAAAAGAGGGGGTGAATTGCTCATTTCAATGGAAAAGGCAATATTAAACTGCTAGAAGCGTGGAGACGATGATAGAGCCCAGACGGTTAGACGAATGTTCACCGGTTGCAAAGGTCAACTAAATGGAGCCCGAAGAACATTCGTCACCCTTCTTAGGTGTTTTTCTCTAGAATGTTCTTGCCCCAAGAAAGGCCAAAATAAGCAGGCAGGTGTCTCATTCTCTAGGACATAAAACTGAAGAACAGCATATCTATGTGCTTGTCAAAAGAACATGAAGCAAAAAGAGGAGAATTCCTTATTCGAATTCAAAATGCGATAACAGCTACAAGCGTGAAGACGATGATACAGCACGGAAGGTTACACGAATGGACCTCGGTGACAAAGCTCAATTAAATGCCGCCCGGAGCACATTCGCGAACCTTCATACGTTCTTTGTTGTGAATGTGAAGACAACGACGTCAAAATGAGCAGGCAATTTTCTCGTTCGTAAGGATATGCAACTGGAGAACGAGAACGACGGAATCTAAATGCTTGTCAAAAGCGTTTAAATAAAGCGGTGAATTGCTCATTTGAATGGAAAAGGCAATATTAAACTGCTAGAAGCGGGGAGACGACTATGCAGCGTGGAAGGTTACACGAGTGGGAGCCGGTGACAAACCTTATCAAAGTGCCCTCGGCAGCCCCTTCGCCAACCTTCCTACGTGCTTGTGTTGAAAGTTCCCTTCGCCAGCAAGGTTAAAAAAAGCAGACTGGTTTCTAGTTCACTAGGATACGGAACTCAATGAATGTGCTTGTCAAAGGAACACGATACACAAACAGCAGCATTCCTTATTCGAATTGTAAATGCAATAACAAACAGCTCCAAGCGTGAAGACGATGATACAGCTCGGAAGGTTACACGAATGGGCACCGGTGACAAAGCTCAATTAAATGCCGCCCGGAGCACATTCGCGAACCTTCATACGTCCTTTGTCGTGAAAGTGCTGGAAGACAACGACGTCAGAATGAGCAGGCAATTTTCTCGTTCGTAAGGATGTGCAACTGGAGAACGAGAACGACGGAATCTAAATGCTTGTCAAAAGGCTTTAAATAAAGAGGTGAATTGCTCATTTGAATGGAAAAGGCAATATTAAACTGCTAGAAGCGGGGAGACGACTATGCAGCTTGGAAGGTTACACGAATGGGAGCCGGTGACAAACCTTATCAAAGTGCCCTCGGCAGCCCCTTCGCCAACCTTCCTACGTGCTTGTGTTGAAAGTTCCCTTCGCCAGCATGGTCAACATAAGCAGACAGGTTTCTAGTTCACTAGGATACGGAACTCAATCAATGTGCTTGTCAAAGGAACACGAAACAAAAAAATGAGAATTCCTTATTCGAATTGAAAATGCAATAACAAACAGCTCCAAGCGTGAAGACGATGATACAGCACGGAAGGTTACACGAATGGGCCCCGGTGACAAAGCTCAATCAAATGCCGCCCGGAGCACATTCGCGAACCTTCATACGTTCTTTGTCGTGAACGTGCTGGAAGACAACGACGTCAAAATGAGCAGGCAATTTTCTCGCTCGTAAGGATATGCAACTGGAGAACGAGAACGATGGAATCTAAATGCTTGTCAAAGGGCTAGGGAGAAAAGAGGAGGTGAATTGCTCATTGGATTGGAAAAGGCAATTAAACAAGTCCTAGTGTGCAGAATATAATACGGTAGGAAGGTTACACGAATGGGTCCCGGTGACAAAGCTCAATTAAATGCCGCCCGGAGCACATTCGCGAACCTTCATACGTTCTTTGTCGTGAACGTGCTGGAAGACAACGACGTCAAAATGAGCATGCAGTTTTCTCGTTCGTGAGGATATGGAAATGAAGAACGATGGAATCTAAGTGCTTGTCAAAGGGGTTTAAATGAAGAGGTGAATTGCTCATTTCAATGGAAAAGGCAATAATTAACTGATAGAAGCGTGGAGACGATGATACAGCCCAAAAGGTTAGACGAATGTTCTCCGGTTGCAAAGGTAAACTAAATGCAACGCGAAGACCCTCCGTCAGCCTTCTTAGGTGTTTTTGTCTTGAAAGTTCTTCCCACAAGAAAGGTCAAAATAAGCAGGCAGGTGTCTCGTTCCATAGGACATGGAAGTGAAGAACCACTGAATCAAAGTTCTTGTCAAAGGAACACGAAACAAAAAGAGGAGAATCGCTTATTCGAATTGAAAAGGCAATAACAAGCACCACCAAGCGTGCAGACGATGATATGGCACGGAAGGTTACACGAATGGGTTCCGGTGACAAACCTCATTTAAATGCCGCCCGGAGCACATTCGCGAACCTTCACAGTGCTTTTGTCTTGAAAGTGCCAGAAGAGGGCAACGTAAAAATGAGCAAGCAGTTTTCTCGTTCACTAGAATATAGAACTAAAAACCATGGAAAAAAAGAGCTTCCCATAGGGGCACGACAAAAAACGAACTGAATTCCTCATTTCAATGGGAACGGATATAATAATAAACTGTGTGGAGATGACGATACAGCTCGGAAGGGTGGGCGAGTGGGCCCCAGTGACAAATCTCATGTAAGTGCCACATGGGGCACATCCGCCAACCTTCAAACCTGCTTCTTTCTTGAAGTTCTTGAGGACAGCAACGTCAAAAGACTACAGGGTCACTGGTAAGATCTCTCTCCTTAGAGGTCAACGGCGAACGCCTACTCTCTCGCCTCTTTGCCTCTTTTGTTTCTTATTCTTTTATTCATTACTGATAAGTACTTAGCATTTTTAGTATTTTGCGGGCGAAACGAGTCGTTGTGAGGCATGTTATTCTTACCATAGTCACCACTAAACATTACAAGTCACCTAATTCATTATTAGTCATTACTGGTCATTACTAAGCATTTTTAGCCATTTCTAAATATAGGAACTTGGCACAAGTTGTCGTTAGAGATATTGGTCGTTTCCTAATCATTACAACTCATTTCAGTCATTATTAGGCAATGGTACTCAATACCAGTCATTGCTACTCCTTATTGACCTCTATCAATCTCTTATTTCGTTATCACTAACTAATTCTCATTATCAATCCTTTTTCATTGCTTAATCTGTCTTCATATGGCGTGACGACGCTTAGGCATTCACTCCGGCGGTAAGGTCTGCAGACACGAAGTTCAAAATGAGCAGGCAATTTTATCGCTCGTGGGGATATGGAACTGGAGAACGATGGAATCTAAATGCTTGTCATAGGGGTAGGGAAAAAAAGAGGGGGTGAATTGCTCATTTCAAGGGAAAGGTAATATTAAACTGCTAGAAGCGTGGAGACGATGATAGAGCCCCGACGGTTAGACGAATGTTCACCGGTTGCAAAGGTCAACTAAATGGAGCCCGAAGAACATTCGTCACCCTTCTTAGGTGTTTTTCTCTAGAATGTTCTTGCCCCAAGAAAGGCCAAAATAAGCAGGCAGGAGTCTCGTTCTCTAGGACATAAAACTTAAGAACAGCATATCTATGTGCTTGTCAAAAGAACATGAAGCAAAAAGAGGAGAATTCCTTATTCGAATTCAAAATGCGATAACAGCTCCAAGCGTGAAGACGATGATACAGCACGGAAGGTTACACGAATGGGCCCCGGTGACAAAGCTCAATTAAATGCCGCCCGGAGCACATTCGCGAACCTTCATACGTTCTTTGTCGTGAAAGTGGTGGAAGACAACGACGTCAAAATGAGCAGGCAATTTTCTCGTTCGTAAGGATATGCAACTGGAGAACGAGAACGACGGAATCTAAATGCTTGTCAAAAGGGTTTAAATAAAGAGGTGAATTGCTCATTTGAATGGAAAAGGCAATATTAAACTGCTAGAAGCGGGGAGACGACTATGCAGCGTGGAAGGTTACACGAATGGGAGCCGGTGACAAACCTTATCAAAGTGCCCTCGGCAGCCCCTTCGCCAACCTTCCGACGTGCTTGTGTTGAAAGTTCGTGTCGCCAGCAAGGTCAACATAAGCAGACAGGTTTCTAGTTCACTAGGATACGGAACTCAATCAATGTGCTTGTCAATGGAACACGAAACAAAAAAATGAGAATTCCTTATTCGAATTGAAAATGCAATAACAAACAGCTCCAAGCGTGAAGACGATGATACAGCACGGAAGGTTACACGAATGGGCCCCGGTGACAAAGCTCAATCAAATGCCGCCCGGAGCACATTCGCGAACCTTCATACCTTCTTTGTCGTGAACGTGCTGGAAGACAACGACGTCAAAATGAGCAGGCAATTTTCTCGCTCGTAAGGATATGCAACTGGAGAACGAGAACGATGGAATCTAAATGCTTGTCAAAGGGCTAGGGAGAAAAGAGGAGGTGAATTGCTCATTGGAATGGAAAAGGCAAATAAACAAGTCCTAGTGTGCAGAATATAATACGGTAGGAAGGTTACACGAATGGGTCCCGGTGACAAACCTAAATAAATGCCGCCCGGAGCACATTCGCCAACCTTGATACGTGCTTTTTCTTTATAGTGCTTGAAGAAAGCAACGTCAAAATGAGCATGCAGTTTTCTCGTTCGTGAGGATATGGAAATGAAGAACGATGGAATCTAAATGCTTGTCAAAAGGGCTTAAATGAAGAGGTGAATTGCTCATTTCAATGGAAAAGGCAATAATTAACTGATAGAAGCGTGGAGACGATGATACAGCCCAAAAGGTTAGACGAATGTTCTCCGGTTGCAAAGGTAAACTAAATGCAACCCGAAGAGCCTTCGTCCGCCTTCTTAGGTGTTTTTCTTGAAAGTTCTTGCCACAAGAAAGGTCAAAATAGGCAGGCAAGTTTCTCGTTCTCTAGGACATGGAAGTGAAGAACCACTGAATCAAAGTTCTTGTCAAAGGAACACGAAACAAAAAGAGGAGAATCGCTTATTCGAATTGAAAAGGCAATAACAAGCACCTCCAAGCGTGCAGACGATGATATGGCACGGAAGGTTACACGAATGGGTTCCGGTGACAAACCTCATTTAAATGCCACCCGGAACACATTCGCGAACCTTCACAGTGCTTTTGTCTTGAGAAAGGGCCAGATGAGGGCAACGTCAAAATGAGCAAGCAGTTTTCTCATTCACTAGAATATAGAACTAAAAACCATGGAAAAAAAGAGCTTCCCATAGGGGCACGACAAAAAACGAACTGAATTCCTCATTTCAATGGGAACGGATATAATAATAAACTGTGTGGAGATGACGATACAGCTCGGAAGGGTGGGCGAGTGGGCCCCAGTGACAAATCTCATGTAAGTGCCACATGGGGCACATCCGCCAACCTTCAAACCTGCTTCTTTCTTGAAGTTCTTGAGGACAGCAACGTCAAAAGACTACAGGGTCACTGGTAAGATCTCTCTCCTTAGAGGTCAACGGCGAACGCCTACTCTCTCGCCTCTTTGCCTCTTTTGTTTCTTATTCTTTTATTCATTACTGATAAGTACTTAGCATTTTTAGTATTTTGCGGGCGAAACGAGTCGTTGTGAGGCATGTTATTCTTACCATAGTCACCACTAAACATTACAAGTCACCTAATTCATTATTAGTCATTACTGGTCATTACTAAGCATTTTTAGCCATTTCTAAATATAGGAACTTGGCACAAGTTGTCGTTAGAGATATTGGTCGTTTCCTAATCATTACAACTCATTTCAGTCATTATTAGGCAATGGTACTCAATACCAGTCATTGCTACTCCTTATTGACCTCTATCAATCTCTTATTTCGTTATCACTAACTAATTCTCATTATCAATCCTTTTTCATTGCTTAATCTGTCTTCATATGGCGTGACGACGCTTAGGCGTTCACTCCGGCGGTAAGGTCTGCAGACACGAAGTTCAAAATGAGCAGGCAATTTTATCGCTCGTGGGGATATGGAACTGGAGAACGATGGAATCTAAATGCTTGTCATAGGGGTAGGGAAAAAAAGAGGGGGTGAATTGCTCATTTCAATGGAAAGGTAATATTAAACTGCTAGAAGCGTGGAGACGATGATAGAGCCCCGACGGTTAGACGAATGTTCACCGGTTGCAAAGGTCAACTAAATGGAGCCCGAAGAACATTCGTCACCCTTCTTAGGTGTTTTTCTCTAGAATGTTCTTGCCCCAAGAAAGGCCAAAATAAGCAGGCAGGAGTCTCGTTCTCTAGGACATAAAACTTAAGAACAGCATATCTATGTGCTTGTCAAAAGAACATGAAGCAAAAAGAGGAGAATTCCTTATTCGAATTCAAAATGCGATAACAGCTCCAAGCGTGAAGACGATGATACAGCACGGAAGGTTACACGAATGGGCCCCGGTGACAAAGCTCAATTAAATGCCGCCCGGAGCACATTCGCGAACCTTCATACGTTCTTTGTCGTGAAAGTGGTGGAAGACAACGACGTCAAAATGAGCAGGCAATTTTCTCGTTCGTAAGGATATGCAACTGGAGAACGAGAACGACGGAATCTAAATGCTTGTCAAAAGGGTTTAAATAAAGAGGTGAATTGCTCATTTGAATGGAAAAGGCAATATTAAACTGCTAGAAGCGGGGAGACGACTATGCAGCGTGGAAGGTTACACGAATGGGAGCCGGTGACAAACCTTATCAAAGTGCCCTCGGCAGCCCCTTCGCCAACCTTCCGACGTGCTTGTGTTGAAAGTTCGTGTCGCCAGCAAGGTCAACATAAGCAGACAGGTTTCTAGTTCACTAGGATACGGAACTCAATCAATGTGCTTGTCAATGGAACACGAAACAAAAACATGAGAATTCCTTATTCGAATTGAAAATGCAATAACAAACAGCTCCAAGCGTGAAGACGATGATACAGCACGGAAGGTTACACGAATGGGCCCCGGTGACAAAGCTCAATCAAATGCCGCCCGGAGCACATTCGCGAACCTTCATACGTTCTTTGTCGTGAACGTGCTGGAAGACAACGACGTCAAAATGAGCAGGCAATTTTCTCGCTCGTAAGTATTTGCAACTGGAGAACGAGAACGATGGAATCTAAATGCTTGTCAAAGGGCTAGGGAGAAAAGAGGAGGTGAATTGCTCATTGGAATGGAAAAGGCAATTAAACAAGTCCTAGTGTGCAGAATATAATACGGTAGGAAGGTTACACGAATGGGTCCCGGTGACAAAGCTCAATTAAATGCCGCCCGGAGCACATTCGCGAACCTTCATACGTTCTTTGTCGTGAACGTGCTGGAAGACAACGACGTCAAAATGAGCAGGCAATTTTCTCGCTCGTAAGGATATGCAACTGGAGAACGAGAACGATGGAATCTAAATGCTTGTCAAAGGGCTAGGGAGAAAAGAGGAGGTGAATTGCTCATTGGAATGGAAAAGGCAATTAAACAAGTCCTAGTGTGCAGAATATAATACGGTAGGAAGGTTACACGAATGGGTCCCGGTGACAAACCTAAATAAATGCCGCCCGGAGCACATTCGCCAACCTTGATACGTGCTTTTTCTTTATAGTGCTGGAAGAAAGCAACGTCAAAATGAGCATGCAGTTTTCCCGTTCGTGAGGATATGGAAATGAAGAACGATGGAATCTAAATGCTTGTCAAAGGGGTTTAAATTAAGAGGTGAATTGCTCATTTCAATGGAAAAGGCAATAATTAAATGATAGAAGCGTGGAGACGATGATACAGCCCAAAAGGTTAGACGAATGTTCTCCGGTTGCAAAGGTAAACTAAATGCAACCCGAAGAGCCTTCGTCCGCCTTCTTAGGTGTTTTTGTCTTGAAAGTTCTTGCCACAAGAAAG
Source organism: Dermacentor variabilis (assembly GCF_050947875.1). Classification (NCBI taxonomy): domain Eukaryota; kingdom Metazoa; phylum Arthropoda; class Arachnida; order Ixodida; family Ixodidae; genus Dermacentor; species Dermacentor variabilis. The sequence goes on along the minus strand of NC_134571.1, from coordinate 63,017,111 downwards.
GTCAAACTAAGCAGGCAGGTGTCTCGTTCTCTAGGACATGGAAGTGAAGAACCACTGAATCAAAGTTCTTGTCAAAGGAACACGAAACAAAAAGAGGAGAATCGCTTATTCGAATTGAAAAGGCAATAACAAGCACCTCCAAGCGTGCAGACGATGATATGGCACGGAAGGTTACACGAATGGGTTCCGGTGACAAACCTCATTTAAATGCCGCCCGGAACACATTCGCGAACCTTCACAGTGCTTTTGTCTTGAGAAAGTGCCAGAAGAGGGCAACGTCAAAATGAGCAAGCAGTTTTCTCGTTCACTAGAATATAGAACTAAAAACCATGGAAAAAAAGAGCTTCCCAAAGGGGCACGACAAAAAACGAACTGAATTCCTCATTTCAATGGGAACGGAAATAATAAACTGTGTGGAGACGACGATACAGCTCGGAAGGGTGGGCGAGTGGGCCCCAGTGACAAATCTCATGTAAGTGCCACATGGGGCACATCCGCCAACCTTCAAACGTGCTTCTTTCTCGAAGTTCTTGAGGACAGCAACGTCAAAAGACTACAGGGTCACTGGTAAGATCTCTCTCCTTAGAGGTCAACGGCGAACGCCTACTCTCTCGCCTCTTTGCCTCTTTTGTTTCTTATTCTTTTATTCATTACTGCTAAGTACTTAGCATTTTTAGTATTTTGTGGGCGCCACGAGGCGTTGTGAGGCATGTTATTCTTACCATAGTCACCACTAAACATTACAAGTCACCTAATTCATTATTAGTCATTACTGGTCATTACTAAGCATTTTTAGCCATTTCTAAATATAGGAACTTGGCACAAGTTGTCGTTAGAGATATTGGTCGTTTCCTAGTCATTACAACTCATTTCAATCATCATTAAGCAATGGTACTCAATACCAGTCATTGCTACTCCTTATTGACGTCTATCAATCTCTTATTACGTTAGCACTCACTAATTCTCATTATCAATCGTTTTTCATTGCTTAATCTGTCTTCATATGGCGTGCCGACGCCATATGGCGTGCCGACGCTTAGGCGTTCACTACGGCGGTAAGGTCTGCCGACACGAAGTTCAAAATGAGCAGGCAATTTTATCGTTCGTGGGGATATGGAACTGGAGATTGATGGAATCTAAATGCTTGTCATAGGGATAGGGAAAAAAAGAGGGGGTGAATTGCTCATTTCAATGGAAAAGGCAATATTAAACTGCTAGAAGCGTGGAGACGATGATAGAGCCCAGACGGTTAGACGAATGTTCACCGGTTGCAAAGGTCAACTAAATGGAGCCCGAAGAACATTCGTCACCCTTCTTAGGTGTTTTTCTCTAGAATGTTCTTGCCCCAAGAAAGGCCAAAATAAGCAGGCAGGTGTCTCATTCTCTAGGACATAAAACTGAAGAACAGCATATCTATGTGCTTGTCAAAAGAACATGAAGCAAAAAGAGGAGAATTCCTTATTCGAATTCAAAATGCGATAACAGCTCCAAGCGTGCAGACGATGATACAGCACGGAAGGTTACACGAATGGACCTCGGTGACAAAGCTCAATTAAATGCCGCCCGGAGCACATTCGCGAACCTTCATACGTTCTTTGTTGTGAATGTGAAGACAACGACGTCAAAATGAGCAGGCAATTTTCTCGTTCGTAAGGATATGCAACTGGAGAACGAGAACGACGGAATCTAAATGCTTGTCAAAAGCGTTTAAATAAAGCGGTGAATTGCTCATTTGAATGGAAAAGGCAATATTAAACTGCTAGAAGCGGGGAGACGACTATGCAGCGTGGAAGGTTACACGAGTGGGAGCCGGTGACAAACCTTATCAAAGTGCCCTCGGCAGCCCCTTCGCCAACCTTCCTACGTGCTTGTGTTGAAAGTTCCCTTCGCCAGCAAGGTTAAAAAAAGCAGACTGGTTTCTAGTTCACTAGGATACGGAACTCAATGAATGTGCTTGTCAAAGGAACACGATACAAAAACAGCAGCATTCCTTATTCGAATTGTAAATGCAATAACAAACAGCTCCAAGCGTGAAGACGATGATACAGCACGGAAGGTTACACGAATGGGCACCGGTGACAAAGCTCAATTAAATGCCGCCCGGAGCACATTCGCGAACCTTCATACGTCCTTTGTCGTGAAAGTGCTGGAAGACAACGACGTCAGAATGAGCAGGCAATTTTCTCGTTCGTAAGGATGTGCAACTGGAGAACGAGAACGACGGAATCTAAATGCTTGTCAAAAGGCTTTAAATAAAGAGGTGAATTGCTCATTTGAATGGAAAAGGCAATATTAAACTGCTAGAAGCGGGGAGACGACTATGCAGCGTGGAAGGTTACACGAATGGGAGCCGGTGACAAACCTTATCAAAGTGCCCTCGGCAGCCCCTTCGCCAACCTTCCTACGTGCTTGTGTTGAAAGTTCCCTTCGCCAGCAAGGTCAACATAAGCAGACAGGTTTCTAGTTCACTAGGATACGGAACTCAATCAATGTGCTTGTCAAAGGAACACGAAACAAAAAAATGAGAATTCCTTATTCGAATTGAAAATGCAATAACAAACAGCTCCAAGCGTGAAGACGATGATACAGCACGGAAGGTTACACGAATGGGCCCCGGTGACAAAGCTCAATCAAATGCCGCCCGGAGCACATTCGCGAACCTTCATACGTTCTTTGTCGTGAACGTGCTGGAAGACAACGACGTCAAAATGAGCAGGCAATTTTCTCGCTCGTAAGGATATGCAACTGGAGAACGAGAACGATGGAATCTAAATGCTTGTCAAAGGGCTAGGGACAAAAGAGGAGGTGAATTGCTCATTGGAATGGAAAAGGCAAATAAACAAGTCCTAGTGTGCAGAATATAATACGGTAGGAAGGTTACACGAATGGGTCCCGGTGACAAACCTAAATAAATGCCGCCCGGAGCACATTCGCCAACCTTGATACGTGCTTTTTCTTTATAGTGCTGGAAGAAAGCAACGTCAAAATGAGCATGCAGTTTTCCCGTTCGTGAGGATATGGAAATGAAGAACGATGGAATCTAAATGCTTGTCAAAGGGGTTTAAATGAAGAGGTGAATTGCTCATTTCAATGGAAAAGGCAATAATTAACTGATAGAAGCGTGGAGACGATGATACAGCCCAAAAGGTTAGACGAATGTTCTCCGGTTGCAAAGGTAAACTAAATGCAACCCGAAGAGCCTTCGTCCGCCTTCTTAGGTGTTTTTCTTGAAAGTTCTTGCCACAAGAAAGGTCAAAATAGGCAGGCAAGTTTCTCGTTCTCTAGGACATGGAAGTGAAGAACCACTGAATCAAAGTTCTTGTCAAAGGAACACGAAACAAAAAGAGGAGAATCGCTTATTCGAATTGAAAAGGCAATAACAAGCACCTCCAAGCGTGCAGACGATGATATGGCACGGAAGGTTACACGAATGGGTTCCGGTGACAAACCTCATTTAAATGCCACCCGGAACACATTCGCGAACCTTCACAGTGCTTTTGTCTTGAGAAAGGGCCAGATGAGGGCAACGTCAAAATGAGCAAGCAGTTTTCTCATTCACTAGAATATAGAACTAAAAACCATGGAAAAAAAGAGCTTCCCATAGGGGCACGACAAAAAACGAACTGAATTCCTCATTTCAATGGGAACAGATATAATAATAAACTGTGTGGAGATGACGATACAGCTCGGAAGGGTGGGCGAGTGGGCCCCAGTGACAAATCTCATGTAAGTGCCACATGGGGCTCATCCGCCAACCTTCAAACCTGCTTCTTTCTTGAAGTTCTTGAGGACAGCAACGTCAAAAGACTACAGGGTCACTGGTAAGATCTCTCTCCTTAGAGGTCAACGGCGAACGCCTACTCTCTCGCCTCTTTGCCTCTTTTGTTTCTTATTCTTTTATTCATTACTGATAAGTACTTAGCATTTTTAGTATTTTGCGGGCGAAACGAGTCGTTGTGAGGCATGTTATTCTTACCATAGTCACCACTAAACATTACAAGTCACCTAATTCATTATTAGTCATTACTGGTCATTACTAAGCATTTTTAGCCATTTCTAAATATAGGAACTTGGCACAAGTTGTCGTTAGAGATATTGGTCGTTTCCTAATCATTACAACTCATTTCAGTCATTATTAGGCAATGGTACTCAATACCAGTCATTGCTACTCCTTATTGACCTCTATCAATCTCTTATTTCGTTATCACTCACTAATTCTCATTATCAATCCTTTTTCATTGCTTAATCTGTCTTCATATGGCGTGACGACCCTTAGGCGTTCACTCCGGCGGTAAGGTCTGCAGACACGAAGTTCAAAATGAGCAGGCAATTTTATCGTTCGTGGGGATATGGAACTGGAGAACGATGGAATCTAAATGCTTGTCATAGGGGTAGGGAAAAAAAGAGGGGGTGAATTGCTCATTTCAATGGAAAGGCAATATTAAACTGCTAGAAGCGTGGAGACGATGATAGAGCCCAGACGGTTAGACGAATGTTCACCGGTTGCAAAGGTCAACTAAATGGAGCCCGAAGAACATTCGTCACCCTTCTTATGTGTTTTTCTCTAGAATGTTCTTGCCCCAAGAAAGGCCAAAATAAGCAGGCAGGAGTCTCGTTCTCTAGGACATAAAACTGAAGAACAGCATATCTATGTGCTTGTCAAAAGAACATGAAGCAAAAAGAGGAGAATTCCTTATTCTAATTCAAAATGCGATAACAGCTCCAAGCGTGAAGACGATGATACAGCACGGAAGGTTACACGAATGGGCCCCGGTGACAAAGCTCAATTAAATGCCGCCCGGAGCACATTCGCGAACCTTCATACGTTCTTTGTCGTGAAAGTGCTGGAAGACAACGACGTCAGAATGAGCAGGCAATTTTCTCGTTCGTAAGGATGTGCAACTGGAGAACGAGAACGACGGAATCTAAATGCTTGTCAAAAGCGTTTAAATAAAGCGGTGAATTGCTCATTTGAATGGAAAAGGCAATATTAAACTGCTAGAAGCGGGGAGACGACTATGCAGCGTGGAAGGTTACACGAGTGGGAGCCGGTGACAAACCTTATCAAAGTGCCCTCGGCAGCCCCTTCGCCAACCTTCCTACGTGCTTGTGTTGAAAGTTCCCTTCGCCAGCAAGGTTAAAAAAAGCAGACTGGTTTCTAGTTCACTAGGATACGGAACTCAATGAATGTGCTTGTCAAAGGAACACGATACACAAACAGCAGCATTCCTTATTCGAATTGTAAATGCAATAACAAACAGCTCCAAGCGTGAAGACGATGATACAGCTCGGAAGGTTACACGAATGGGCACCGGTGACAAAGCTCAATTAAATGCCGCCCGGAGCACATTCGCGAACCTTCATACGTCCTTTGTCGTGAAAGTGCTGGAAGACAACGACGTCAGAATGAGCAGGCAATTTTCTCGTTCGTAAGGATGTGCAACTGGAGAACGAGAACGACGGAATCTAAATGCTTGTCAAAAGGCTTTAAATAAAGAGGTGAATTGCTCATTTGAATGGAAAAGGCAATATTAAACTGCTAGAAGCGGGGAGACGACTATGCAGCTTGGAAGGTTACACGAATGGGAGCCGGTGACAAACCTTATCAAAGTGCCCTCGGCAGCCCCTTCGCCAACCTTCCTACGTGCTTGTGTTGAAAGTTCCCTTCGCCAGCATGGTCAACATAAGCAGACAGGTTTCTAGTTCACTAGGATACGGAACTCAATCAATGTGCTTGTCAAAGGAACACGAAACAAAAAAATGAGAATTCCTTATTCGAATTGAAAATGCAATAACAAACAGCTCCAAGCGTGAAGACGATGATACAGCACGGAAGGTTACACGAATGGGCCCCGGTGACAAAGCTCAATCAAATGCCGCCCGGAGCACATTCGCGAACCTTCATACGTTCTTTGTCGTGAACGTGCTGGAAGACAACGACGTCAAAATGAGCAGGCAATTTTCTCGCTCGTAAGGATATGCAACTGGAGAACGAGAACGATGGAATCTAAATGCTTGTCAAAGGGCTAGGGAGAAAAGAGGAGGTGAATTGCTCATTGGAATGGAAAAGGCAATTAAACAAGTCCTAGTGTGCAGAATATAATACGGTAGGAAGGTTACACGAATGGGTCCCGGTGACAAAGCTCAATTAAATGCCGCCCGGAGCACATTCGCGAACCTTCATACGTTCTTTGTCGTGAACGTGCTGGAAGACAACGACGTCAAAATGAGCATGCAGTTTTCTCGTTCGTGAGGATATGGAAATGAAGAACGATGGAATCTAAGTGCTTGTCAAAGGGGTTTAAATGAAGAGGTGAATTGCTCATTTCAATGGAAAAGGCAATAATTAACTGATAGAAGCGTGGAGACGATGATACAGCCCAAAAGGTTAGACGAATGTTCTCCGGTTGCAAAGGTAAACTAAATGCAACCCGAAGACCCTTCGTCCGCCTTCTTTTGTGTTTTGTGTTTTTGTCTTGAAAGTTCTTGCCACAAGAAAGATCAAAATAAGCAGGCAGGTGTCTCGTTCTCTAGGACATGGAAGTGAAGAACCACTGAATCAAAGTTCTTGTCAAAGGAACACGAAACAAAAAGAGGAGAATTCCTTATTCGAATTGAAAATGCAATAACAAACAGCTCCAAGCGTGAAGACGATGATAAAGCGCGGAAGGTTACGCGAATGGGAACCGGTGACAACTTAAATAAATGCCGCCCAGAGCCCATTCGCCAACCTTCATACACGTTTCTTTCTTGAAAGTTCGTGCAGACAGCAATGTCAAATTAAGCCGGTATCTTTGTGATTGACTATGATATGGAACGATATGGACAGCAAAATGGAACTAAAGAACTATACAATTTAGGGGCTTGTCAATTGGGCACGAAAGAAATGAGGTGAACTTCTGATTTGGATGCCAAAGGCAACATTCAACATCTCGCATGTATGCGACGATATAGCAGGAAGGTTAGGCGAATGGGGCCTGGTGACAAACATATATAAAGTGCCTTCTGGAGCACATTCGCCAACCTTCCGAGGTGCTTTTTGTTGTAAATTACTTGTAACCAGCAGCATCAAAATAAACTGGCATTTTTCTCGTTCACTAGAATATGGAAGTGAAAACGATGGAACGTAACTGCTTGTCAAGGAGGCATGAAAAATAAAGAGGTGAATTGTTTAGTTGAATAGAAACGGCAATATTAAACTGTTAAACGTGTGCAGACGACGACAAAGCTATAGGAATACGGCGCGAGTGGGCCCAAGTGACAAAATTTATGTAAGTGCCAAATGGAGCACATTCGTCAACCTTCAAACGTTGCTTCTTGAAAGTTCATGCAGACAGCAACGTCAAAAAAAAAACACGGTTGTCATCTCGTTGGCTGCTAGATCAAACGTAAGCGCTATGAAACTTAAGGGCACGAAAAAAAAAGGAGGTGATTTGATCATTTTAATGGAAAAGCCAATATTAAACTCCTCCAAGCGTGCAGACGATATGGCACGGAAGGTCAGACGAATGGGTCCCGGTTACAAACCTCAAATAAATGCAACCCGGATCCCATTCGCCAACCCTCATACGTGCTTTTATCTTGAAAGTTCTTGAAGACAGTAACGTCAAAACGAGCAGGCAATTTTCTCGTTCTTGGGTGAACGAGATAACTGGAGAACGATGGAAACTAAGTGTTTGTCAAAGGGGTAGGGGAACGAGAGGAAGTGAATTGCTCATTTGAATGGAAAAGGCAGAAACGTGGAGACGACTATGCAGCATGGAAGGTTACACGAATGGGTTCCGGTGACAAACCTTATTATGGTGGCATCGGCAGCCCCTTCGCCACCCTTCAGGTGTGATTTTGTCTTTAAAGCTCTTGCCGTCAGCAAGGTCAAAATAAACAGGCATGTTTCTCGTTCACTAGGATATGGAATTGAAGAACGGCTAAATCAATGTGCTTGTCAAAGAAACACGAAATAAAACGACGATACAGCTCGGAAGGTTAAGCGAATGGGCCCCAGTGACAAATTTCATGTAAGTGCCACATGGAGCACATGCGCCAACATTCAAACGTGCTGCTTGAAGTTGTTTGGAAAGCAACGTCAAAAAACTACAGGGTCTATTAAGGTCGCTCGTAAGAGGTGAACTACGAAAACCTACTATTCCTCCTCTTATGCTTCACCTCTTTCTCTTCGCCTCTTTTCTTTGTCTTCTTCCTTTTATTCATTACTGCTAACTACTAAGCATTCTCAGTCATTTGTAATCAATTGTGGGCGCTGCGAGCTGGTTAGGCATGTTGGTCTTATCGTATTCATGACTAGTCATTACAAGTCACCTAATTGATTATTATTCATAACTGGTTATGAGTAAGCATTTTTAGTCATTTCGAAAAAATTCTAGTCGGTACAAGTTGTCGTTAGACATATTGGTCATATCATAGTCATCACTACTCATTACCAGTCATTTCAGTCATGTTTAGGCAATACTACTCTCTGCTAAATTTCAGTCATTCTAATCCAATGTAGTCGTTACAAGCCGTCGTTAGACGGATTGGTCATTAGATATTGGCCATTTCAGAGTAATTACTGGCCATTACAAGTCACTAGTAGTCACTTTTTCCATTACGACTCATTATTAACCTCTATCAATTTATTATATCTTGATCGTTCACTGTCACTATCAATCATTTTTCCTTCCTTAATCTGTCTTCATATGCTTCATATACAAACTTCACCATGAGCCAAAAAAGGCTTTCGTCTGATTAACCCGGTAGTTTTCTCATTGACGCAGATATGGAACAAAGAACTATGTTACTCAGGAGTATGTCATAAAGGAACGAAAGCGGAGAGGATGTGAATTGCTCAGTCACGTGGCTGAAATGCAACGTTCAACTGCTCCAAACGTGGAGACGACGATACAACACGGAAGGTTACGCGAATGGGAACCGGTGACAAACTTAAATAAATGCCATCCGGAGCACATTCGCCAACCTTCATACGTATTTCTTTCTTGAAAGTTCGTGCAGACAGGAACGTGAAAATAAGCCCGTATTTTTGTCATTGACTATGATATTGAACGATATAGACTGCAAAATGGAACTAAAGAACTATACATTTAACAGGTTTGTCAAAGAGCACGAAAGGAATCATGAGGAGAACTTCCGATTTGGATGCCAAAGGCAACATTCAACATCTCGCATGTGTGCAACGATACAGCAAGGAAGGTTAGGCCGAATGGGGCCTGATGACAAACAGATAAAATGTCATCCGGAGCACGGTCGCCAACCTTCAGAGGTGCTTTTCGCTGTAAATTACTTGCAACCAGCAGCATCAAAATACTGACATTTTTCTCGGTTGGTAGGACTTGTCAAAGAGGCAGGAAGAATAAAGAGGGGAATTGTTTCTTTGAATAGAAACGGCAATATCACTGTTAAAATTGTGCAGACGACGACAAAGCTATAAGAATACGGCGCGAGTGGGAGCAAGTGACAAAATTCATGTAAGTGCCAAATGGAGCACATTCGTCAACCATCAAACGTTGCGTCATGAAAGTTCATGCAGGCAGCAACGTCAAAAAAACACGGTAGTTATCTCGTTGGTTGCTAGATCGAACTTAAGCGCTATGAAATTTAAGGTTTGTCAAAGGGGCACGAAAGGCGCATCACATTAATGCGCCAGGCGAGGGTAGATTTATGGGCGCGAGTCGACTCTCGCGGAACATGTAAACGTAGGATCGTCGCATTAGGAATTATGGGAAGCAGTGAGCTGCGGGACTGCCGCGCTGGTGAAGCTGCGGGACAGCAACGCGCGAGGCAGAAGCAAAGGGCGTGCCCCACCGCAATTTCCCTCGCCCGCATCGTGCTCTACGCGAACCTATTTCTCCGCAGACGAAAGGACTGTTTTCCTTGCCATCATATCTGAATTAATTATTGGCGAGATTAGAGAGACGGAACGCTGCATTTCGAAGCATTTTGCACAAGCGTCAGACTCTTGGTAGTCGGTACAGACATTTCAGGGAATTGTCCCGTGTGTAGCCACTGGACAGTTACTACGGATAGTGGTAACAACGCGCGCCCTGGAAAAAAAAAACACCACGGCGCACACAAGCTTTCAATCGGTTATGGGCCACAAAAGACTGCGAATCGAGGCAATTCTAACACACATACACGCACACACACACACAAAAAAAGAAATCAGCCCTCCCACTATGTGAAGGATAAGTAGCCAAGCTGTGGTGCGTTTTACTTCACTGTAAACTACGTAATTATGAAAACTAAATGAAACTCGGCGTAAGGCTAGAGCCGTCTTAGAGGCTAACTTCAGTACGATTCTTTTTTTTTTTCAAAGATACCTGCATTACATTGACAGCTACAGAGCATTCGCGAGAAACTGGGGATGCTTTTATTTTTCGTGTCGACTCGACGCGTAGACGAACGGACATCGACCACCTCCGAAGTTTAGCTATATTCAGGTTCGCTGTAAAAAAATGCCCGCCGTACGCTAGCGCAGTATGGCAAAATTCAATGTACAGAATAAAGCCTTGTCAGTAGAAAAATACAAATCGCACTTACCGAAACGCCGACGCTCGCCGTTGACAGATGGGAAGAGGACTTGGCACACGGAGGTGGCACGTGCCAGAGCTGATCCATGTCCCAGAGCGGTATACACGCACAGGAGCAAAGTCAAACCACTGTGCTCAAGTGAGATCAGCAGTGCCTTCTTAAAGGCATCTGGACCGCCTCTGGAACGACCGCGGCCACTCCCAAATTTATGAATATGCGTCTCATTGGTCAGACGCATGGTGACGTGGGCAGCTTGGCCCTGAGCTTAGGGGGGTCATGCTAGCCAAGTCGTGGATTTCACGGCTGATTCAGCATAAAGGGGAAAGTACGTGCGGAAGGGTGTGCAGGGAGGTCTTCGGGGCCAGGAGGGCTAGACGGGCTCGGCCATACACTTGGCATTTCTAAAGAAGCAGGCTTTTTGCCTGAAAGTAGCAAATCTGGAGGGGGAGACGACTATGGGACGCAGAAAGATGGGTGTCGATGCATTTGCGGTGACAGTCGATAGCGCGAACAAGGCTAGAGATATAAGGGGGGGGGGGGGAGGACGAGGTAGACCGCCCTGTCTATGGTGCTCGGGCATATGGGGAGCGCTGGAGTCAATGAACGGAATGAGAATGATGCTGGGTTGATGAGTACGTGAAAGCTCTGGGACGCCTTCTGACAATGGCGCCTCGATGCCACGCTTGTAGCGCGAAAGAAGCCCGGCTGGCTGCTCGATGCACTTTGCGTGGATTCGCGGGCTCCTTTCACATTTGGAAAAACAATTTTTTATAGCACGTATTCAGCAGCCGAAGGCTGTATCGGCAGTTTTTCATGTTGCTCTACAATTTTCGCGTTGACACTTTTCGCCTAATTAAAATATTTCAGAAATCCCTTAGATAATAAAGACTAATTAGGCAGAATCCAGACAAATAATCTGAACATCTCCAAGCGACGGAAACAGAATTATTTAAATTGACAGGTATCATGGTGTCAGGCGAGGTATGATGGGTGAAAAAAGGGTATGATCCGTGGAAAAGAGAACGCATGCCTTGGAAAGAAATTCGGCACGGCAGCGAAGTTGCTTTCTTGGAACTGATGAGCGCCAGAAGAAACGGATGGTATGTGTAAAAAAAATAAGCAAAAGAGAAACAAGAAAATGAGAAGGCATTTCTACTTGAGATGTTCGGGGAAAAAAATTCCCCTTTGTTGACCACCTCGCAGGACAGATTAGCCGAGGCTACTTTCACCGCTTCGCGTGAACGCACGAGCTCTCGACCGTTTGACCCTGGCGAGATAAAATTAAGGAATTACAAGGGTGTACACGCTTGAGCAACTTTGATAACCAAATCTAAATCCTAACGCCCTGCTCTCCTCCATATGGCCAATCCAAAGGTTGATAGCATAGACTGTCATGCTAAAATTCAAGTTTTATTTATTTATTTGTACATACTGCAGTCTATACAGACCAAGCAGGTCGGCGTATTTCCGCAAACAATCATGTAGGACAAGAATAATATATGCTCTTGTGCTAGACATATGGAACAGGAAAAGGAAGAGAGCGAAGAAAAAAGTAGCAAGTTGGCATTTTTGTATTGCAAAGGACGATATTCACACTATCATAAGAATGCACTAGGATAGTCAATATCACATCAAAGTAACAAGTTCTTGTCAGAACAAAATGCACTTGCATAGGCGATAACATTAATAAAGGAGGGGGAAAAATAACATTCCATATCATTGTGCAAAATACATGAGTAGTGCCTGCTCAAAATTATCAGCAGAGAAAATTTCTGAGGGTAGATCATTCCACTGAACAACTGTACGAGGAAAGAATGAATTTTTAAAGAGGTTAGTGCGTGCACGGAAAGGGAGCAATTTGTGAGCGTGACGGTGTCGAGACGCGCGTGACAGGTAAGGTTGAATGTATGTTCGTCCATTAAATTCAAGCGACTTGTCGTACATCGTGAAAAGAAATTTTAGTCGTGCCACAGTTGATATGTATGATACTGCGCCGTGAGTCACAAAATTGTAAACGTTCTGAGTCTTAACAAGAATGTTTGCAAAACGCTGCTCTTTAGAGCTTTCACCGTTATCTACGCAGCTAGAGCTTAACTGGATCCCGAGTCCTACAATATGCAGCAACGAAGCGGCATTGCTGCCAATAATGCACGCATACATAAATACCTGGAAAATACTGAGCAAATCTAGAGTAACGTTGAGATAGACAATTGGTTAGGTTTGCACATGATGAAATACAGACAAACACCTTAACAACACTGCAGAACGCTTTTGGGACCCTTAAACAATGTCATTGGGTTTCGGAAAGTGTTCATTTGAGTGCTATACAAAATCCAAATTGATATAAACTTGAAACAAGAAATGGGTTCAGGGAGAAAATGCTACCACGGACACTAATATATAGTGCACGCATGCATAGATTAATACACGGAAAATATTGAGCAAATGTAGAGTAAAATTGAGAAATGGTAGTCGGTTAGGTTTAGGTTAGTGATGGTGCAGGAATAGAGTTCCCTCCCCCCCCCCCCATTGGCAGAAAGAACAAATAAAGGGATTGAAACTCATCAATCTGCAAGTTTGTGCGCTACGCGAGTGGTTCTGTTGCTGGTAGCATGTTGTCGAATCAGCTGCTCGAGTTAGTCCGCCTTTATGCATACGTCACCGCACGTTACGTGTAACTGATTGTGGTGGCGTACATTAATAAATTTTTACACTATTTGCGATGCGCGAACAGTTTGTTTGGACAAGTAGGCCATTTTACGCAAGGTAGATAGAAGACTGCGCAAATTCCAGCGCAAAAAAACCTAATAATTTGGATGCATTGGCAGAGACACACGTAACGTGCTCAGACCATGATAAGTTAGATGTGAGGTGCACGGCAAGATACTTATATTGTCTCGTCGGGGATGTAATACTATCTTTAAAGTGGTAGATAAACTGCAAATTAACAGGTTTACGGGTGAAAGACATTGTTCTACATTTTGACACGTTTAGTGTCATGCGCCATGTTCACTATATCGTATAGATATAGTGAACATGGCTATATCTCTATAGATATATATAGAACTATATCTCTATAGATATAGTGAACCAGTGGTGATATCTATATATCACTACTGGTTCACTATATCTAGGTCTCGTTGGAGCGGTATATGATCATCACCGTTGGCTACTGGACGGTAGATCATGCAATGATCGGCGAATATTCGTTTGCAAGACGATATGTTGTTAGGCAGCTCATTTCCATAGAGTAGAAAAAACAGAGGCCCCAAGGCGTTACCTCGTGGCACACCAGAAGTGACGTTAGATTTGGGGGAATTGAAGTCATTAACGGAGGTAAATTGCTCTGGTTGAGATGGAAAGTTACGTAGCCAATGGCAATGTGCAGGAGTTTAATTTTAACGCAGATAATTTCGATATGAGGCGGCAATGTGCAACACGATGAAACGCTTTGGAAAAGTCAAGCAATAAGCAGTCAGTCTGTAAGTAGTGATTCTTGTTAAGATGGATATCTGTTGTAAATTCGAGTAGCTGTGTCTCGGACGAATAGCCTTTCCTGAAACCGTGTTGACTGCGGAAAAATAAACTGTTCGAGGGCCGGGCGGCCACGCGCGGCCGAACTGCCCGGACCCTCCCGGACACCTCCTCCCCCCCTCCCCCCCCACGAGCTACGTCACGCAAAGGAGGCCCACGTAGAAGGTCCGTGCAGCGTGCTACGAAGCTACGAGCGGCGCAGCTGTGTTGAAAATGAGGCGTGAAACACCGACTGGACGACGTCGGCGATAACAATACGAATAGTTCCGGGAACCCTGCCGCTCCGGGGATAGCTTCGGGGAATGAAAATCCTGGGATGCTGCGACATGCTTCCGAGTGCACTTTTTTTTGGATGTGAATGGTGCATGTAGTCTCTGCGCTCGTGTGTCCCACAAGCCTTCATTGCCGCGGAATGTTGATAAGGTTCATGCCAGGATATGCCTAATAAGTGCTGCGTGCCCAATTGCTGCGGCAACTCGTTTCCCTTAAGCCATATGCCCCTCGAATTTCAAGCCCTAATGTTGCAAAATGGAATGACACAATGAAACGGGCATAATTTGATCTCATGCGCATCGTTATCGATCGTTATCAATCATCTGTCAAAGCATTATTGAATATCGAACAGCAGTTGCTCAAATATTGTGCATTGAACACTTTGAAATGTGCCATGCTTGTTGAGTACGAGCAGGAAAAAACGATCAGAGATCCAGGAGAAGTCCAGAAAGCTTCTACGTGATAACGTTAGCCTTGGACAGTTTTTGCAGCATGGCGTTTGTGTCGATGCTGAACCCTTTCGTAGCAAGAGTACGTGTCTATCCAACAATTCAAACGTAGTTAACTTTTCAAACGTGGTCTTACCTGACTCGGAAATCGCTGTGCTTTCTCGAGGTTTGAATTTATGTCCGGCCACAGGTGGTTATAACGAAATTCCGCTAGCTAAAGATTTAGATGACTTCGCCCGAAATATATAGCTAAGGGTTTTTTTTCGCTAACTTGCAGGCCTTGTGTACGTCCGTGGGACTGTGTTTTGAAGCATTTTTCCGGTCGTACACTTTAAAAAGCGCGGAAGTTTTATCACGGGGTTTCAACGTTCTAATCTATTGTGCTTGAAGAACTACGCATGCCACTGCTTTCTTGGGCAACAGAAACAGTTAATCTCATTGGTTCGATCCCGCCTGCGGCAGTCGCATTTCGAAGGTGGCTGAATGCCGAAACACCCGTGGTACCGTGCAACAAGCACGCACGGTTGCCATTTATATTGGCGTGGTGCGTGAATTATTATATTCAAGACTGTCGATTATGTATTTACGCTGCGCGCCAGGCATGCGGACAGCATGGCTGAAAATTCCTCTCTTGAACGTGCGACGTTCGTAGAAACACTCCTTAAATAGTAACAGCTCGAGCGCTGCATGCCTTGACTGACGCCGTAGAAAGCCATCGTTCAGGATTTCCTTGCGTTAAATTAGGCATAGGGTCCTTCTCTTCGCAGGTCTGGAGGCGACCCACCATGTCTGCTAAAGATATATATATAGGTGCTTTGTAAAAGCTAGCACTATCGTTGCCTTTTCCCGCAGCCGAAGAGAATAAGCTCGGCGTGCTACAACACCGACGCGCTGTCGGCGATCCTGATTAGAGCCCCTCCATACACGTTTTCGTCGACCAGGTGAAATCTCTGTCTCGGCAATGGATGGATGGATATTATGAGCGTCCCCTTTGGAACGGGGAGGTGGGTCGCTCCACCAAGCTCTTGCTATTATACTGCCTACTGTCCTACCTAGGTTAAAAAAGAAAAAAAACACGATGAATTCCCTTAACCAAATTTTATGACCCTCTGTTGTGAACTTTGGTTTTGTACGTCTCCATTAATTTTTTTTTGTCGTTTCCTTACTTTGCTTTCACCAATATTCCAATCGCCTCTTACTATCGCTATGGCAGACATGTTTACTTTTCCCCTGCTCTCGCTCAACCCAAAAGCTTCAAGGAGGCCAGTGGCGCCTAAATCGACTGCTGGGCAGACGTCTTCACATTCTAATAAGACATGCTCCATTGTTTCCCTAGCTTTACCGCAGCAAGTGCATGCTTCTTCTTCCTTCTTATATTTCGATTTATAGGTGCGTGTTCTAAGGCATTCTGGTCTCGCTTCGAAAAGTAATGAGCTTCCTTTTGAGTTATCATAAATTGTTTCTTTTCTGACTTCGATTTTTCCTCTTAAGTAGTTACTCATGCCAGGTTTCTTCTCCATTGCCGCCACCCATGATATTTCTTTAGCTTCTCTGATTTTTCGGTTGACGTTCTTTGTTGCTGTGTTGCTCACCCTACATGCCGCATACTTCCTGGTAAGCTTTTTAGTTCCTTTCCTCCACTGTGAATCAATGTTTTCCCTGTACAGATACCTCAACATTCTCCCAGCCCATTTACTTTATTCCATATTTCTCAGTCGTTTACTTCAAAACTATTTCAGCCCTATCGCCCTGCACAGCTTCATTTGTAGTCTTCCCGAGAGCGCCCAAAGGCCCCAATGACCTTTGATTCACATCGAGTCCTGATTGTACCCCTGATTTAAAGCGAACACCCGCATACGCAAAAGTAAGTCTTAGAACCATTACACCTTTGCACATACCCCGGAGCACCTCGTACCTATTGTATCCCCATAGCACTCTGTGCTTCATTATGGCTGCATTTCTCTTCCCCTTTAGTGTTATTGTTCTTTCCTGTGTTTCCATATATCTATTGCCTTAGTTTATCCATATACCAAGGTATTTATAATATTTTACCCAAGGTATTTCCTGGCCCTGTATTGCCACTGTCTGTTAACTGTTTTCATTGAATATCTAACACCTGATTTTCTAACACTAAATTTGAAACTTAAATTCTTGCCTTTCTGTCCACAGATATTAGCCAGACGGTGCAAATCACTTTGCTTAGCTATCAGGACAATGTTGTCCGCATAAAATAAACCTGCAAGCTGCTGCTTTACTACTGCACCCGCCTGTTTGTGCGCGAGATTAAACCCGATATTGCTTCCCTCTAAGGCCATCTCCATCCTCACCATGTGCATCATACACAGCAATTGGGATAAAGAGCATCCCTGCCTCAGTCCCTTGTTGATATCAACTTTCTCCTCTCTCTTCATTTCTCCCCATTCAATGCAAACAGTATTTTCTAGGTAAATCTCTCTCAAAAGCTGTAGACAATCGTCCCTTAAGGCTTCCCCTTCCAGAATATCCCACAAAATGTCGCGGTCTGCGCTGTCATAAGATCCTGTAATGTATAAAAAGGCTACACATAACGAACTGCTTTCTACTCTTGATATTTCAATAAACTGAGGAAGAGCAAACAAATGATCTAAACGCCTACTTATTCTGAAGCCATTCTGAAGTTCTCCCAAAATGCCATTATTCTCTGCCCATGCTTGCAGCTTTAACTTGATTGCCGTCATTGCTGGCCTGTACATTAACGATGTAATGATCAATGGTCTATACGAGTTAATTCCATTTTTCTCCCCTTACCTTCACAATTAAATTGATTCTACTTTGTCGCCAGCTGTATGATATTCGTTTACCTTTTAAAGTTTTTTCTACTGCTTTCACCAGAGCTGCCTTACGTTTTGGTCCTAATTCATTATACAGCCTAACGGGGACCTCAACCTAGCCCTGTGGCTGTGAGCTTAGGAATTTAGAGAGAAGTGGTTCTTCAAGGGAAAAGGAAAAATTGACGCTATTTTCTGCAGCCCTTGCGGCAGCATGGCTCGGCGTCAACAGGGGTGGGCCGATAGGAGAGGAATTTGCTTTTCGGCTTTCTTCCAGTTTAAATTTGTCAGCAGCAGCTCCTTTCCCATCTGGTCCTCTTTCAAGCTCCTTTTTTTCTTAGAATACAGCTCGTCCACGCTCTTCGCCAAGCGCAGGGCTAGTCCTGTCCCTTTCCTGCTTAGAGGGTCCTTTAGCCCACCTTCTACTACGACAAGGTTGTGCACGTGGGCATTTTCCGCGAGCTTTGCTTTTGCTGGCTCCGTGAGAGGATCGAGTGTCCGTCCTGGAAATGTCCCTACCGCCACTCTCTCACCCTCTCCACAATTGCTTCTGAGCACCTAGCCAAGTTTGAGTCGCCGGCTATAATCACAATTTCACACTCTTTTGCCTCTCCCTGCTTCCCTTTGTTCTTTTCTGCCAGATTGGGACTCGACAAGGGGCACTGACCCATGCGCTCTCGCTTTTTCCGCGTGGCGGCCTCAAAGTATGGTGTGGCGGCCATGATGGATCCCCTCGGGCGTGTGCATGGCCATATTCGCAATGCACACGGACTGTGTTCTGAACAAACCGATTTTATTAACTGCCACAAACTCTGCGATGCCTTTATAATGCAGAAGCATCCGCTGCTATAATTGTGAATGGCGCAATTAAGGGAGCCGATGCAGTAGACCACAGTGCGCTTCTCAGAGTGGAAAGCGGGTTGAGCAGCTAAGGCATACTAATTTAGTTTTAACGCACTCTGCATCCATTCCAAACAGTAATGTCATCTTTGAAAATCATCGTAACACACTGATGCAGAGCAATCGCCTCAGAGACGTGTTTTCGGAGCCGCCACGCGCAGTTTACCGACGATCGTAAAATTTACGCGGCATACTAACGTCTTACAAGACCCATTCCCCTAGCCTGTTATCCTTGCAACAAATCACGGTTCAAGGTTTGCGCTCACATGACAACTTCGCTAAGTGTTATGAGCATCGTGTCAAATTTTATCCTTGCGATAAAAGGCGGCGTCGATTGTCGCGCGACAGATGTTATCTATATCATAAAATGCTCAGCGTGCAAATTAGGACAAACGAAAACGGACCTTTAGATTGCGTTTCAACTATCATAGATCGCATGCTGCCTGCCTTTCTAATCTTCCGCAATCCCAACATGTCTTATCTCGGGCCACTCTTTTTACAAGCCGACCGCCACCGTACTTGAATCTGGTTTCAAAACGCACCACGAAAGGGAGGTTTGCGAATCCTTCCTAATCCAATAATTTGCTGCCGTAGCTTCTGCGATTAACCAGAACCCGGATACATTAACCGTTTTGTCCGCGAAATAGAGAATTCCATGCTCGTTTCCTTTCGACTTAACAGCTCGTTTTTCATCGCATCGTTTATGCCACGTCGCCAGAATAGCTGTTCGCACACCCGACACACACGCGGGCGATTCGCCCCAAGCAATTTTCTGGTTGCTGATGTGTCATTTCATTGCACTTAACTTAGGATGAGCAATGTTCATCAATTATTGGTGTCATATTTTTGTCAAAACTTGTCTGCACACATGGAAAGCATATTTAGCGCCAGCGAACAAGGACAGAAGGGGGACGGCACCGGAATGCGCTAATCTCAACAACTTTATTTTCAGGAAATAACCACCTATTTACCCATGCACAGTGGCGCCACATCATCCAAATTTTTAATCATCAAAAAAAAAAAAGCCGTCTACTTATCTAACAAGTCGACCGAAGGGGCACTAACACACGTATCACTATTCCGATAGATAGCCTGAGCCTCAATTATCTCTCGCACATCCTTATCTTTGTGCTTCGCAAGGACACGACAGGTCCCATATGCCGACACACAGCCGCATTCCTGGCAGTGAGTTGACAGATAAACCTCATCGACCGGCTATGCGCCGGTGTATGGGTCCTGCCGTATATATATATATATATATATATATATATATATATATATATATAAAGACCTCGCAGGACTACGAAAAGGCATATCGTGAAAGGGGCCTATGGTACAATTCATCACAAGATACCATCGGTAAAAAGATGCCGATGCATAAACATAAAAAGATAAACATTGGCACAAAACGATGAAATTTGCATATGTACAGAAAAATGTAAAAAAAAAAGTAAAACGAATTAACAGATAAGCATTGCATAAAAACAGCAAGAGGTATTACATAAACGCAGCAAGGTACTTTGCGTTGAGACGTTATACACAGCGTAACGTTAAAAAAGAAAAAAAACACGTGGCATAACGCGTGGCCATACATTGAAAACGTAAACGTAATGGAATTGATAAGTACCCGTATACTAACTCAACCCTACGCACAGTGTGGAGAAAAATGGGCGACCAAATTACTGCAAAAGGCATCATGATTTCTGAGCGAATCAATGCCATCCGGAAGGCTGTTCCAGAGACGGATAGCGCGAGGCAATGGTGAAAAGTTAAATGTTTGTCGCTCTATATACGCGCACATAGCAGAAATTATTGCGCTATCTGCACGACGTGAAGACGTGGTGTTTCAAGCATGGTAGGGATAATCCGTCAGAGTGAATGAACTTACGGAATAATGACAGCAATGCAATATCACGGCGAGTACTCAACAACTGCAACGATAGTTCGGCTTTGGTCTGCGTAATGCTAGACTGGGCGCTGTAATTATGAGTAATGAAACCACTTGCCCTATTCTGAATGTTTTCTCGCGCTTCAATTAGGTGATGCTGGTGTGGATACCAAATGGGAGACGCGTGCTCAAGCTGGGGTCGCACGAACGTCAAGTAGGCCATCTTACGCAAGGCAGATGGAAGACTGCACAAATTCCAGCGCAAAAAAAAAACTAATAATTTGGATGCATTGGCAGAGACACACGTAACGTGCTCAGACCATGATAGGTTAGGTGTAAGGTGCGCGGCAAGATACTTATATTGTGTAGTCGGGGATATAATACTGTTGTTAATGTGGTAAGTAAACTGCAAATTAACAGGTTTACGGGTGAAAGACATTGTTCTACATTTTGACACGTTTAGTGTCATGCGCCATGTAGTACACCACTGGTTCACTATCTCTAGGTCTCGTTGGAGCGCTATATGATCATCACTATTGACTACTGGACGATAGATCATGCAATCATCGGCGAATATTCGTTTGCAAGACGATATGTTGTTAGGCAGATCATTTCTATAGAGTGGAACCAACAGAGGCCCCAAGGCGTTACCTCGTGGCACACCAGAAGTAACGTTAGATTTGGGGGAATTGAAGTCATTAACGGAGGTAAATGGCTCTCGATGAGATAGAAAGTTACGTAGTCATGGCAATGTGCAGGAGTTTAATTTTAACGCAGATAATTTCGATATAAGGCGGCAATGTGCAACACGATGAAACGCTTTGGAAAAGTCAAGCAATAAGCAGTCAGTCGGTAAGTAGCGATTCACGTTAAGATGGATATCTGTTGTAAATTCGAGTAGCTGTGTCTCGGACGAATAGCCTTTCCTGAAACCGTGTTGACTGCGGAAAAATAAACTGTTCGAGGGCCGGGCGGCCACGCGCGGCCGAACTGCCCGGACCCTCCCGGACACCTCCTCCCCCCCCCCCCCCCCAACGAGCTACGTCACGCAAAGGAAGCCCACGTAGAAGGTCCGTGCAGCGTGCTACGAAGCTACGAGCGGCGCAGCTGTGTTGAAAATGAGGCGTGAAACACCGACTGGACGACGCCGGCGATAACAATACGATTAGTTCCGGGAACCCTGCCGCTCCTGGGATAGCTTCGGGGAATGAAAATCCTGGCATGCTGCGTCATGCTTCCGAGCGCACTTTTTTTTACTGGACTTGGATCGTGCATGTAGTCTGCGCTCGTGTGTCCCACAAGCCTTCATTGCCGCGGAATGTTGATTAGGTTCATGCCAGGATATGCCTAATAAGTGCTGCGTGCCCAATTGCTGGGCCAATTACAAGTCGGGGCCGAAAAATCATGTGTTCATGTTTCCGCAAGATGAATGACAGAATATTGGGTGCCAATGCTAAGACAAAGAAGAGAAAAACTGGAACCCTGCGGTATAAGGCAGCTGGTTTTTTTTTTCTTTCTTTTTTGCAAATAGTGGCGAGAATATGTTCCGTATCTCAATTGCTAAATTCATTTGAGGTGTTGTAAATATGTGGACGGCGGTACTCTATGTAATAATGCCTCGAAAGCAAAACTATTCGTTTAAAGCCTAATCTAGACTGGAATAAGTACACGTGTCCCGAACGTGAAGAAAGACACACCAGTGAAATTGTCATGAGATATGTGCGCAGTCCTAACATTCTGTTGACGAAATTCTGTGATCACATGAACGGCAAACTCTTTGACGCCGACGGTACATCAAGGCAGAGAAGCTACTGTGAAGAGGGCAGCACCGTAACTTTTCAATATAATCCATGCTCCTTGTCAGCATGTATCCAGAATTCTTTCTCATTCCTGAGGTTGAGCCATTTCATTTTTTTTTACGGACGGGCTTTCTAATAAAGCAGCGCGAAAATAGCTTTGCATAAATAAAATAATCTTGGAACACCCTTTATGTTCTTCGGGCCACCTATTCAACTATGCCTAAAGAAAGGAAGCCGCGTTCCGGTTAACGTTGCACATAGGTGCGCGATCCCTTCATTGAATTCGAATCCCCAAGCGCGCCTGCGGTCTCTCCTACGTGACGTCATTCGCCGAGCGCTCAGGCCTTCTCTTGTCTAGGGGCTGTTGGCAGAACGTGGCCCCCTCCCTGCCCAGTCCCGACTCCCCAGATCCTTGAGCGCGATGGTTTTCTTGAATGCGTGCACGAGATTGCGCCGCCATCGCCGGCTCACTCTCGCATGCCTTCACTCGCACGTACAGGACACGGCGACGCTTTTATCGCCCTTGGACTTTATACGGCACCTCACGGTGGCGGCGAGTGCGACGGCAGAGATATGCCTGGAGTGTCCAAATAATTGCTATCGCAATAGAATTGAGAAGCGTCGGCCTGATGCACTAAGCACTGACGTTCTACCCGGAGCCGGTGGAAGAATGATGATGATCATGATGATGATGATGATGATGATCTAAACGCAAGCAACCAACATTCAGCATCTATCCGGGGGAAGAGGGCACCGAACGGCCGGATAGAAGCTGGTTGTTGCTTGCCTGCTTGCTTCCTTTTTACGGGGCGTACACGCTAGAGGGGATTGGCTATGAAGCCGGCGGTTAAACGGCCGGTTAGGGAAGAAGGGGGGGGGGGGTACACTCGAGCGAGAAAGTATATGTGAGGGAGCAGTTGAATTTGTGCAATGGGTTAAAATAGACAAACAAATTTTCTTAGGAAAAACGTGTGGTTTTTTGAAAGGGAAGCAATCTAGAAGGTGATAAATTTTAATCCACTTAAATTGGAATTTCCTAAGATAACAAATAATAAATCAGTAAGTTAACCATGGTATTCTCATGGTGTCACGCTGTTTGCATACTGCGTTGCAGCGAGCACCTTCTCGTTTCGGGATTTGACCTCGCCTCACACCATGCGCGTTATTCGCACCATATTTGTACCAATCCGCATTTTTTATTCTGCGGGCGCTAAGCAAGGAAAGCCATCATAAAAAGAAGTCCATCATAAGAAAGAATTGAGGATGGCTTATTAACATATTAAATAATACATCTTAGAGTGAATACATTTTTATTAGAAGTTAGCCACTGGTGCTCCTTGATGATACGGAAAATTAGAAAACAGAGAAACGAAGCTTACAGTTTTTGACACGTTTATCGCTTTTATGCCTTCCACTTAAAATCAATGTGAAAGAGGTGCCTACGGCACGCACCACGCGCCAGACGCGGCGTAGTAGAAGAAGAATTTGGCCTCAACCGATTCGCCGACCGCCGGTGGCAAAATTTCTCCCTGGTGAGTATGCTACGCTAATCCTGCCATTAAATCGTGCCTTCAGTCAGACAGAAGAAGCGGCTAGTGCCGATATCCGTGCGTGCGAAATGGGGCTTGTAGTGCTGACCTAATCCTGACGCATATAGGAACTGTCGCATCGGTCTCGTCAGTGCTGCTGCCGGGAACATCGTCTTACAGCGTCGGTCTGACCTCCTGCTTACTTAAAAAACATATCGACAAATGTCTCGGACGCCCAAAGGCTTAGGGATTTTCCTTATGAAATCCTTTATGGTATCCTTGGGGGTTTAAATCCTGATCAATACAGTGTGCTATGCGGGACGCTGTACTGAAGGACAGTGATTTAATTTAAGGTGCGCCCTCATCTAAAACCACGAGAGCTTTAGCATGCTGCGCCCATAGGAATGCCACCGCTTCAGCGGCAACGTATGTCGACGACTGCGTGCCCAGAAGCAACCGAACCCTGCAATCCCTGAGTCACTGCGGCCGGTGGTGGCGCAGCGATGACTTTTGATTATAGTTGGAAAAGGTTCGTCGCTTATGTATAATCGTCCTGTAATGACGTTTCCACCCTCAAGGGAAGAGACAGTTAACAGTTAAGGCGTTCTGTGTCTGGGCTATAAAGCTCCGAAGGACAATCATGTTCGTGAGGTACCTGTACATGACCCTGTGCAGGTCCCCCACGGCTCTTAAGCGGCACCACTGGAGGGATGAGCTACCCTCGTAGCAACCCGCCACAGGATGGCTACCCCCCATCGCGGCCTGGGGACAGCTATGCCAGCGACTCTAGTGCTTACTCCCCGCCATCTAGAATAAGAGCACCGGGTTACCCTTCAGCCCCAGAAATCGGATACGCTTCACCAGGAGGTATGTATTGAGTGCTTGATTGCGACAATAGCAGCGATGGCGTGCGGTTTAGTTACACAAAAAAGGAGCACGTTTATATAGCAGAAAAGAAGTAAATGCAACAACCGGCCTTGTCATCATGTCGAAATTCAAGTACACACTGTACATGAATTTGGACAGAATGACAGGGCAGATCGACGCATTTACTTCTTTTCAAGTACCTATTCCAGTGCATATTGTCACGGCTCTCTTGAGACAAGAGTGGAGAGCGGTGTTTAATCGAGACAATTAGAACAAGCACTCCGTGAAGAGCGCTTCTTCCTCTTCACAATCACACTCTCAACGCAACCACCGGGCCGCGAACCGCAGGTTTGTCTGAACATCCTAATCAAACGCTCTCCTCGTTTGTAGGAGGTCACTTTCGTTTGCTTCGAAAGCAAATGGCACTGCTTCGCTTGACATTTCTTTCTTATCTAATTGGCTGACATGATCACGATCCCGCAGGAGTGGAGAGGGTTTTGGTGGGTCCGAGCTATAGATATATGCGCAGTGAAAGTAGATAAACGGATGAGGAGGGCGGTGCCGGTGTCTACGATAGAATTACTTCGTCTTTCTTAGCTTACAGTAGCTGGTCAAGCAGCGGTGTGTAACGGAAGGTTAAAAATGCCCCTAAAGCGGATTATCAGCGAAGAATTGGCACGTCGACGTTGTAAACGTGTCGAAAGGGCTCTACATTGCTATGCTGCCACGCATATTTCTTTTTATTATACCCAGAGAAAGCCATTCTCCCCGGCAGCTTCGAGTAGCCAGTGCAACATCGATCGGTGGTCAACTAACCATCATTAATTCCTTTAACCTAAGTTAAATTATGGTGTTTTACCTGCCAAAACCACGATCTGATTATGAGACATGCCGTAATGGGGGACTCCGGAAATTCGGACCACCTGGGGTTCTCCAACGTGCACCTAAATCTAAGCACACGGGTGTTTTCGCATTTCGCGCCCATCAAAATGCGGCCGCCGTGACAGGGACTCGATCCCGCGGCCTCGTGCTTAGCAACCCAGCACCACTAAGCAGCCACGGCGGGTGGTAATTCCTTCCGAAACGGGGCAGTATCCAGCTACTCCGAAAAAAAAATTGTTTTCAGCATTCTAAGGCATCTTTAGGACGTATACATCACTTCGACGTGGTGAGTTTTCGCAGTTTTCTGATGTCGCGTGACAGAAAAGCGAAGCGGGCGCAGCCCGAATAAGTTTCACCAATAGGAGATGGCTAATGTTGAAAAAGGGGTATATGAGAGGAAATAATTACTTTTTTTATTTATGCATAATCATGCATGATCGCGGTTTACCTGCCATATCAGATGAGGAGTTTTCGCAGTTTTCGTGACGTCGTATGTCAAACAAACAACGTGGAGGGGGGGGGGAGAAAATTTTGACTAATCGTGGAGGTTTAGTGGCAGAAAGGAAATAGTAACAGATTGTAATAGCTTTGCGTTGTAACGCCCCTGCTTGAAAAATGATACCAGCTGATTCATCTGCATCACGTCGCATCTCCTCCTTGCCTCTGGACCAGTAAGGCGCTCACTATCTTGCAATTGACTGAAGACATGGCACATCTGTCTACGTCCCGGTCAAGAACATGGGACGCTATAACGGACCGAATCCACCGAATTCAGATTTTTCTCAAGCGTGCCATCGGTTGGCCACGACCACTGATATTTCAAACATCACTATTACCGATTCTAGCGTAAGACCGTTTTTCTGAATGCGGGCCTATTGGAAACTTCAGAATTAGTTATACTCTTGGCAACACTGTCCAAATAAACAAAGATGGCCACTACTTCCAGGTTCGTGGCGGCTGTTTCACTTGGTGCTGTGGTCACAGTTCATATTTGTGGCGTAGAATTTAGGTGTTTCGTCGATGCCGATAGGGTCCTTGGTGCCGATTACTTTATTTCGATCAATGTCAAGGATTTCGTCAAAGAAACCACGTAAATCATTGCGCTGTGCGTGCAAACGTCTGGCCTGCCTAGAGAGCCGCATCAGCCTTTTTTAAAGAGAAAAAGAGCCTTTCGATCAAGCGAACCAGCTGGCCTTCGAAAGGTGGAAGCACTTGTTCGGGGTGTTGCTCCACCGCTATACAGATATGATACTTGCCTGTTTTCGAGCTTCAATGGCAAATTCACACTGTATATCTTGTGTTGCAGTATATCGCATAGCGTCCCACAATATATTGGTAGTAACGTCTGTCATGCTTTCAGAAGGTAAATACGGGTATTATGCACTGATATAACAAGGCTAAAAGCTTTTAAGTTACCTGGTCGGTGTGTCTTGTGATAAAAACAAATGCGAGTTCCGTTTGTGAGGGGAGTTGCACCTTTATCTTTATAGTTAGCTAAACCGTGTGATGAGGCAGGCTGCATCTGGTGACTGGCTCGTGTTCGTGCTCGCAGTATGCAGTGTTCAAGGTATACATATAGAGGGTCCAGGCTTGGTAACACAGCATGATACCCGCTGCTCGCAGGAATTGTCAAACGCTTGTGAAATGTGAGCAGTAATAATAACAATCAAGAGGACAAAGTTGCGTTTTTTCCAATAGGTTTCCGAAATTTAGCGAGAGTGTCGTTTTGAGCAATGTCACGTGTGTTAGTGTAAGTGCGTGACTTGGGAACAAATCGAACCAGTTCTAATAGAATTTGGCTGTGGACACAGTGTTGGAAAGCACAGTAGCAGCGCTGTACGTGACCAGGCAGAGGGCTCCAAATCTGGAACGAGCGCTGTTTGCAGTTGCTTCTCAATCTCTTGCGAGCTACTAAACTGACAACTCACCACGATGAATTTGAAGAACATCTTCTTCATACATCGCTAATGTAAAGCGTGCTATCAAAGGGATATGTCGCCTCACGGCATAACATCTGTCATGATAAACTTGAGATCTTCCGAGCTAGTTATCGTTCATGCTACTGGTGCCTGCAGACAAAAGCACATTAGCGAGAATACTCCTGCTGCTTAAGGCATCAGTAATATATTAATGCTAGGCTAGAGAACTAAATAACCAAATCAAATGAAGCTTAGCGTACATCAGTGCTCTATTAAATCTGCCTAAACAAAGTATATTCCGCGATTTGAAACGCCAGCAACATATTTAAAATATACAAAAAGTAAGCAATGGTCTACTCGCCGGTATTAAAAGTGTCGTCCCGAGTGAAGTTTTTCGAACAAACCACCGTCTATAGTGTCAGTAACCTTTTTACCATTGCGCAAGTTTCTTAGCCATGTCGCTTTCCCTTATGCGTCATCTACTATTTTTGAGAAACGATAAATGATGAATGACTGTCTTTTCACCGCGATGAGACGCCATGATGGTATACAGCAAAATTCTTTCATCCGTCTTTTTTTTCGCATTTGTGCGTGGCAGCATCAGGACGATTTGAGAACTGCGAGGCAACGTTGCGGCGCACGCAGTAATGCTAAGAAGTTGTGGCTGGACCTAGATCGGCTGGTTCTCGGGGCGACCGCTAGGGGGCGAGCATTTTGTTGGAGTCGCGAATAGAGCCCCGATTTCGTAGCGATTGCTTTCGCGCACTTCTTCGCCACTCTTATTATCCGCCGTTCGCGCCCGGTTGGTCCCATTCATGACGTGGACCTAGTGTCACTCTGACTTTTTACGAAGTCGGTAAAAGTGGGAAGCGAACAGCATCGGAAAAGGCATCGCTACAAAATAGCGCCGGATCAAATAGGCTAAGTACGACTATAGGTGAAGCTATAGTAACGTGCACGTTATCTCAGTAGCTGAAGACACCTACGTTTCGCCCTCATATGAATTCCGTGGCAACGCCATAGCCACTTTCGCGGCGAGTGGCAAGGGCTGCCATATCCTAGCGGTGCTTTTTCCGATTCCACTCCTTTTCGCGCTTTTCTCCCTTCATTAGTGGTCAGAACGACGTTCCGCCCGTGTTGCCAATATGACCAGCAGGCCGTGACCAAACGATGATTGATAAGAGAGGTATAGAATCGTGCCGAAGCCATCACAGCAATATCGCGACCAAGGTCTGCCTTGAAACGCTTATGCTTTCAAGCTGATTCCAGAAACATTATTCGCGTCAGTATTGAAACTCTGCTTCATTAAAATCTTTAGCACCATGAACGCTAAAGTGGGCATTAGTCAGTAAGTGACGGAACACAAGGAACGGCTTATGATTGGCTGTCGCCTATGTTGTCTTATCGCATCGCTTTGCGTGGGCCGGCCACCTGCTGCAGCACGTGCTTAAGTGGGACCGGCCTCGCCAATTCTCGAGGCTCGTCAAACTAAGGTCAACAGCTCCTTTCTACGCTTCCCAGGCTACGGGCGAAGTTTAGTCGGCGGTATGCCACAACCGGGCGGTATGCCGCAACCCAGAGGCATGCCCGAGCCGGACGGCGGCTATCCGCCCTACGGCCAACCATCGAGTGACCGTTCACCGTACGGGCAACGTTCGGGTGGTGGTATGCCGCAACCCGGATTCATGCCGGAGCCGAACGGCGGCTATCCACCGTACGGGCAACCTTCACCGCCACCGCCGCCACTGTGTGGAGCCCGGCCGATTCGGCGTTCGTCTGGCGAATACGGCACGCTGCCGTACAGATCAACGCCAGCATCCAGCACATATCCTCTAACTCCCCAAGGCAGCTACGGTGGACAAGGGGGCCGCTACGGCACTGACAGAGACCTCGGTTACGGCGGTGGGCGGGAAAGTGGCTACGCCACCGATCGGGTTGGTGGATATGCCAGCGAGAGAGGCGGCAATTACGATGGTGGCCAGGGTTGTAGCTATGGTGGAGCCAGCACAAGTTACGACCCAGGACGGGTGAGTACGTAGCCTCTCATAAAAATGTTCTGTACATCAGTGGCAGAGTCAGTGCTATAAGGCAGCGATAATTTTCTCGTCAGAAGGCTATCAGCACTCGCGTGTGTTGTCCGCTTTTTATCCGGCCAAAAGGTGGCGTTTTCTTTCTCTACCTTGCCTAAGTATACGACAGTTAGTATGTTCTTCATGGAATCAACATGGCGCCAACTCGTTCTTCGTTTGAGATCATGAATGTACCGATCCCGTAGTACCCAAGTAAGAGCCGTCCGAGAAGTACATAAGTGAAGAAATTTAATTATGTGCAATGTCAGGAAACCGGCAGCTTTCGCATCAGTTGGAAAGAACTCAAAGCAAGCTTTTTCAGATTGAGAAAGCTAGACAATCCACCTCGGCGGATCTATTGGATTGAACACTGTACAAAGATATCTCGAGAACACAGGAGACCGAGGCTGTTAATATTACTGAAAGACACTTTTCTTAAATTGTACAACGTTTCCTGAGGGACATCCTCGAATAATTCATGTGGCTCCCAGCACTCGCCTAAAGACATAGCATACGAGGTCGGCGGTTTGATTACCGTCCACGAAGGCCGCGTTCAGATGGGGGCGAAATGCAAAAGCGCCTAGCTTTTGGTGCACGTTCAAGAGCCCGAAATGGTCGAAATTATTTTGGAGCACTCCACCGCGGTGTCTCTCAAGCCCATGCATATTGTGACGGAAAAACAAATGAGTGAAATGTAGCCTAATATTTGCCGAATAAGGCTATATACAGAGTAGGGAAGCCAAAGTGGCGCAAGGGCTTACGAGCAAAGTTCGTCCCACCTTCTTCCTTCACATCATCGAAGCGACGTGTCGAAATGAGCTCAATTTCAGTACTTTCTTTTTGTACGTTAAATGCCATTAAGTTTATGTACATGGATCAATAAAATCTAGCCCTCTACTTATACGACTACGATGAGCTTGACGCCTCGTTTTTCAGCTGCTGGTAAGCTTTGGGGCTGTAGAAGATGTATAACCCTCAGGAGCCTTCGTAGCAGTCTATACTGTATAGAGGGCAGAATTGACCGCATTTCCGAGCCCGAGCCCGACGTTGCAATGATCCCGCCCGTCCCGAAGCGGTACCAAAATTGGCGGCGCATCCATCTTTTAGAAGTGATTGGTGACTTTAATTCTATTAGCAACCTATATTATGGTTCGTGGGTAATTGGTGGTGACATTTTTTATATTATTACGATATCATCGAGCGATGCTCAAGAGACGAGCCACCGCAAAAACGACGATGAAGTTGGTCGGTGCGCTTGGCGCGAGCGAGTGTCGGCCTGGCTGCCTGGCTCCAGTGTATATAGCCTGTAAATAGCCTCTTCTGTCTGTGTTTTTCCACACGCAACAATATCATGATTGCTATCACAAACGCCAGCAAATACCCAGAGACACATACCCAGTGATCCAAGATGGCGCGGAAGATGTTGACTGCAAATACCAAGTGGCAAATGTGCTCCCTGGTCTAAGTTGGCATCAAAAAATCTGGTTCATAGCAGAGCGGCACATACACGGTGAGATACCCAGTGCCCCAAGTTTCCGTGAAACAGGGTCATTGACCCTATTATTGACCCTTTAGTGACCTTTCAGTACCCTTCAGGTCATTGACCCTTCAGTGACCCTATTATGGGCCGGCACGCATGTGCACATGCCGGCTTGGAGTTGCATATATTCAGCTACCCAAGCTTGCTCGAAAGCGGTTCATTGCAGAGTGGCTCATGGCCACTCTGTCCAACATTCCGATGAAAAGATTTATTGAAGAGCATCACATGCCAAGAGTTATGTACCTAGTGAACCAAGTTGGGGCCTGCAGTTCATTTTTGAACCGGTTACCCACCACACAGCCGTCTGGCGCCCAACCCATTTGACCATGGGCTACCTAGTGAACCAAGTTGCATGGCGGGAAAGAGGTTAGGCATCTACACAGATACATAAACGCATAGAGACTAACTGCAAACTGGAGTAAGTTCCCAAAGACACTAATAGCACTAAAGTTTTGCATCCTACGCCCGGCCTGGTACGACACTGCCATGTCTTTGTTGCGATGACCAAACAATGATGTGATTAGCATTCTTTGAGAACTCACCCAGTTTGCGCTATGTCTCTAGTATGTATGTCTGCGTTTAACCTCTCTCCTGCCAACTTGGCTCACTAGGTAGTCCATGGCCAATTGAGTAGAGCGCCGGGCTGCTGTGCTGAGGGAACCGTGTTCAAAAACAACCGTTGGGCCAACTCGGGTCATTGGGTATGTAAGACTGGGCATGTGCTGCTCTTAATTGAACCTATTCGACATTGAATTGGATCAGTGCTTATGTGCCGCTCTTCAATGAACCTCTTTGGTACCAACTGGCGCCACAGGGTACATGCCGCTTTTCTTAATAATCGTCATCTAAAGCATATACAATCTACATTTACGCACCTATCATAATATAGATCGCTAATCGCATTAAAGTCTCCAATTATATCTACAAGATGGAAGTATTGCAAACTTCCTTTTAGATTGTATAAAGCTTTGTTTAACATGTTCATGAAAAAGCTAATTAAACATACGGTAGTGTGTTATAGCGGCGCGCGGATGGCGTTCACTACAATACAAAACCTACTGTATTCGGAAAACACACAGTCACATCATAAGTCATCACGCTAAAATGAAAACCAGTCCAAGGACGCGTCCCCCAAAAAGTATTTAAAATTTTGAAACAAATTCTGCATATCGCGCTCAAGCACCATTCCACAATAGCGTCCGTGCTTTGGGGCGTGATTCGGGCTTTGTACGTGATCCCGCGCGAACAACAAAAATGTTCAGTGGCCCGAGCCCTGCCAAGACAAGACGACCGTGTCTGGTAGGGACTTTCGGGTCACCCGGAGCCAGTACACACCTCTAGATTACACTGTCAAGCCAGGAATGTGCCTGCAACACCGCCACGAGGCCTCACAACTCCGTTCACGCCGATACTGAACAACACTTTTCTTGAACCGATGATGTGATGACGCGTGACAGTTAGTGCCTTAACAATTTGTCTCGTGGAGTTTCTGAAGTAAACACTTCGTCTTCTTATTGCAGACGGATACGAAGGACTTAGTTATTCTAATAAATATTTCAAATACGATTTCTTCGTAGCCTTCCAGCTACAACGCAAGATCTGGCTTGACGGGACGCGGCTACAAATACTGCGTAAGCACATCAAGGAACTGTTTCTTAATTTTTTCTGCTTGTAGTAGGGCGCTGTTTACTTGCACCTTCTCAAAGTGTCATATTATGTTATTTTAGTCACCTGTTATTAGATTACCTATTATTTTAGGTTAATTTTAATATATTAGAAACTCTTAGGGGGCATAAATATGGATGATGATGATGGTGATGGTGATTATGACGATGATGATCGTTACCGAAGCGGCCTGCTTATAGGGGCACAATGCCGCAAAACAAAATTGCGTCACGTTGGGTAAGTGTTCTGTTGCCTCACGGAGGATAAATTGTACCGTTGAATGCATTTCTCCAACACGTGAATAGAGCCCGTTAAAGTTCACGTCTGCATAAAAGAGAAAGAAAAAAAGAGGTCAAAAAATGGTAGCCGAGCATTGGGGAGGTAAATGCGTTGAGGAGTAAATGTGTTTCAAATGATCTATCTGGAGCACATGGTGCATTGCTCAGAGGGCTTGAAATCATGGCTCTGAAAAGCAGCACAAACACATAAAATGTAGTTTAGATAAGAAGTGGCTGACGCTTCTTTTGCTTGCTCCGAGGCAAAGTCGCCCAATTCAGGCAAAGACACAGCCTCGCTTTGTTTGAATAAATCATTTAGTCGTTTATAAAGTTGGGAAACCTTACTAACAACATTTTATTCGATTTCGTTTTCCCTGCACTAGCAAGGAACGCTGAGGCCGTACCCAAACTTCGATGCAAGGCAGGACGCCCAGGCACTGAGGAAGGCGATGAAAGGATGGGGTAGGTTTATATCAGTATTTGTCAGTACCTCCTGTACCTCGACTTAGAGTCAGTTACGGCGCTGCATTTGTCTATTCCACATTTTAACGTCACTCACACACACTTCCTACAGCATGCCCGAAGCAGGTCTGGTAGAGTTGTGCGAGGCGTCCCTCACCATTCCCCACTCTAACTTTAATGCGAAGCAGTCTCTCCGAGTGAATCCTGCTTTTATTGATTATATGTACACTCCGGGCGCATTTCTGTCGTCGGCGTCGCCGTGAGGTTCCAATAAAATCCAAGGGCGACAAAACCGTCGCCTCGCGCCGTATGCTAGCTGTATTTGCGAGTGAAAGCGTGAGCCGACGAACGCGGTTCAATCTCGCCTGCGCAAGCGAGGAACGCGGTCCGGATCCGTGCCCTCTCCCTTCACGCGCGAGGCAGGAGGGTCAGGTGAGGAGGAGGGGAGTCTTCTCCGGCGGCTGCTAGGGTTCCTCGATGTCCTCCTCGCCCGCCGCTCCGTACAGAGTGGAGACAACCGCGGCGTCTAGTACGGCGTTGGCCACGGGAATCGCGGACGCCGTATAGAAGACGCCTTTGGTGGACGCCGTAGGGACGCGTTGCCGACGCTCGTGTGTCTTGAAAGCGATGTGCGACGTGGCCAAAGTGCGCCACCACGTTGGCATCATATTGAAAGTGTTCTGCGGTGTTTTACGGATTGCGCATAGCACCGGTAGCCTCGTATGCGCTGTGCTTTCGACGTTTCGTCATGTGGTTTCGTTCGCGTTGAAGCGAGAGATGCCTGAAGGTCAATTTGCTTGCTGCTGCCGCGATTCCTCACTCCAGAATTTTGGCAGCGAGTTTCCGCGCTCATCGAGCGAAATGTGTTCATGTTTACCTGTGCTCGCGTAACAACGTGCTGGTTAATTTAGTTAGAACAGGTGTGTTCATGTTTACCTGTGCTCGCGTAACAACGTGATGGTTAATTTAGTTAGAACAGGTTGGTGGGCTAGTCGGTTTGAATTCATGAATGAATGTGTAAGCGCAGCTGAACGAGAACGTAGAAAGACCAGATAAACAAAGACAGCGCTGTCTCTGTGTGTCTGTTCCTTCCTATGTGATCATTCAGTCATGCTTACACATTCTGTCATTGTTAATTTAGTTAGTAAGCAAATGTTTACAAGTTTATACGGCTGCTAAAGCTACTTACTATCCTTACTTCGTATAGCTATCCACTAATTTGCTATCGCCATCGGTGAGGAAACTTGGAGAATCACAAAGAAGCTCGAAAATAAGTTAAGGACCGCGCAAAGAACGATAGAACGGAGAACGCTGGGCATAACGTCGAGAGACGGGAAGAGAGCGGGGTGCATCGGAGAGCGAACGGGTATTGCCGGTATTCTAAAGGGTGTAGCCGACCAATAGGGTTACAGAATGGGTGCCAAGAGAAGGGAAGCGCACTCGAGGACTAGGTGGGGTGATGAAATTAAGAAATTCGCATGCACTAGCTGGAATCGTTTGGCGCAGGGCAGGGGTAATTGATCACAGGGAGAGGACTGCGTCCTGCAGTGGACATAAAATAAGCTGATTATTATTATTATTATTATTATTATTATTATTATTATTATTATTATTATTATTATTATTATTATTATTATTATTATTATTATTATTATTATCGGTGCATTGCCTTTCTGGCGAAGCTGCGATTTTTTTTTTGCGATGTCGACTAGTGTCGACGCGCGAACTTACGTGATGCGCTTTCTGAACAGCGCGTCAAGTTTCGCGCTGGCGGCATCGCACCCCGTCGTAGGGGGGCGAAGGTCTCTAGGCGTGGGGCGGCAGGTGACCGCGCAGCTCCCTTTATGGCCCTCGGCCATGGCTGTGCATGGCGCGATTTTTCTGGGTGGCTTCGTGGGCGCTGTTGGTTGCTCTGCCCACGCTTCGGTGGCGGAGTGGCCGTTTACTGCCGCATCTACAGAGTGGCAGCCGCGTCGCGTTCTCGCTTGCGACAAACGCAGCGTGCCGTTTCAGTCGTCAGCGTTTCTGGGACTGCGTCAGCAATGTCTTCCTTCGTCTACTTGGACGTGTGCGATGTAGAAACGCGCGAAATCTCTGGAAGATGACGTACAACCGGGTGTGATCGCTCGGGAATACCACCCCTGAATACTACTTACCTTTGCACTTTGCGCTTGGCTGATTACCGTGGGCACCTCACGGGACGCGTTCGTCGGCTAAGCAATAAATAGCAAAACGACAAACTGCGTCTTGGGCTGCTCAGACTCCGCAAGCTCGGCGCGAGTCGTCGTCGCGTGCTGCCACGATTCAGGCGATGCTTGGCATTACACAGATGTCAAGTTGAGTCGGGCAATCTTCAATGCGCTAGCATTATGAGTGTCGTAGTGGGAAAAAAAGTGTATATGTATGAAAAGTGAGAAGCTGGTCATGTGGAAGAGGTTGAGAGGGGATATATATCCCCTCTCAATCTCTATAGCACATGACCAGCTTCTCACATTTCATACATATGCACTTTTTTTCCACTTTGACACTCCTAATGCTAGCGCATTATATATATATATATATATATATATATATATATATATATAGAAGGAGCAGCTCGTGTGGGAGAGGCAGGACGGGTGTGGAGTGAGCCTCTGGGCAACACTTTGAAATGGGGTGGTCGCGGTTTAAGTGAGGGATATATCTCGCATTTACCGCTAAATGGCCACTGAAATTTTTTTTTCCTTAGGCACTGACGAAGACGCCCTTATCAATATCCTATGCTCACGGTCATCCACCCAGAGGCTTGAGATTGTCAGCACATACAAGCAGATGTTAGGCCGAGTAAGTCCACTTGCATGTATTGTTTGCTAACATTTAATTTACGTCGCGTTCACGACCACTTGGTGCATTAGCTTCAGTCGCGAACGCGCCCATCGACAAATCGAAGCGTCACCGTGCAACTGCGGTTGCACGCGCTGTTTGCACGATCCCCGGATGCGACTGAAATTACGCTGACGCAACGCATGCCTTTGAGAGCTGGTCGTAATCCTCAGACCGGCGTGCCCGCGTCTTTGTGCCGTCTGTTCTTGCAATTGTGGCCCGCTGTACTCCGCAGGACCTGGTCAATGACATCAAATCTGAGCTTTCCGGCAATTTCAAGTCGGTAATGGTGGGCCTGCTGTTCCCGATGCACGAGTACCTGGCCCGAGAGCTGCGCAGCGCCATGAAGGGTATCGGCACCGACGAGGACTGCCTCGTGGAGATCCTGTGCACGCGAAGCAACGACGATATCAGGAGGATCAAAGAGTGCTTCCGCGAGGGTGAGATTGAATTGCCCAAATGCTTAAATTCGTGCATCGCCAGCCTTTAATTCTGCAATGCGCCGCCATGATTCACTCTCGCCTTCATGTCTGCGGTGTGGAATGTATATGTGGCCATTCTATCGACTGCTGTTACCGTTGCATTTCAGTTATGCCGCTTAATTTGTCGGTTCCTCTACTGTAGTTTCGAAATCGGGCACTTTCGCGAATGTTTCCAAGTCTCTACGGCAAATAAAACTACTATCCTTACTTCGTATATATAGCTGTCTACTAATTTGCTATACCAACCGATGTTTCGCCTTTCGGGCGAAGCTCCGACTATTATCTATAAACAGTAAACCGAGCCGAGTCAACGTGTTGTTCATCATATGCAAGCAACCAGCGGTGATCTAGACCAACGTGCTTTATTCTAATACAAAGGTGAGATAATCGGGGAGTTGTCAATTGGTGAGATTTTTTCCATGATGACCGTTAATCTAGAAAAACAACTGTTCGCCTACACAAAACTCCTCATTGAGAAGCGGCAATGCGGAATGCACTGCAATGAGAGTGCCGATGGTCGCTTGGGTGACGACCCTGACTTTGGCTCGTGGCACGCATTCTAAACATTAATCTTAAAAACAAGTGCTTGTTCGTCAACCTCCACGGTAACTAGTGAGAAAGGGCTATAAATAAAGGAATCTACACACTGTATGTCCTCCGTAGGCTGTCTGGTGCAGCATTTAAAAGGCTTTCCTTTCCTGTACTTAGTATAGGATCAATGGGGCGTGCAGCTTTTCCCAAATTCGCAAGAGTAACAGAAAACGTTGTAAGCTCGTTGACGAGGACCTCCTTATGTATGTGCCCATGCATTTCAACGAAAATTTCAACTGTAATGCATGCACCCAACTGCCTTTCCACTCTCGTGTCACTGTTTGCTTCGCATTGTAAACAATGACGACCAATTCTATGGCCCAGGAAAGCGCTGAAAATGCCGATAAAGCGGCACCGTCAAAATAGTTTCTGACAACTGCTGAATTCTTCAAGGAAAATAAATGCCTATAAATGCCTCCCGAACTTAAAAAAAATAGATGCCGCAAAAACCTAATTCCTAGCTGTAGCAAGCAGGACTTTCACGTAATAGTTCTGCGGAGACCCGCGAGGTGGAGAGAAGTAATTAACAAAGGGAAAATCAGACATCCACCATTTCGTATCAATTTCGTAGCACCAGTTCCTTTGTAGCAATTGCTACGAACTTGTGGATGTCTGAGGACTTTCTGTGACCTAGCAGCGATCAATCGCAGATTGATCAGGCGATTTTCATCTGCAGTTTTCGGGAGAGATCTCGAGGCGGACATCAAAAGTGAAACGTCGGGCCACTTCCGAAAACTCTTGGTCTCCATGTGCAACGTGAGTTACAAGCGTCGTCAGTAGCAGATAAAAAAAAATCAGCAATGAAGTAGAAATGACCGAAGGATTATTGCTTACCACGTATTCTACCGAGCACACTACGCCAGTATCGGACATCCGAATGCGCATACCAAGGTCGTCCCCTCTACTTTGCATAGGCGAATCGCGAGGAAGACGTCACTCCAGACCCCGGCAGAGCGAGGAACGACGCTCACGTGAGTGCGCCAGCGTTTGGTATCTCGCGCTCCTCTGACTACATTTGGCAGTAGATTTCTTGTCTTCGATATCCAAAAAAAACGAAGACGCATTCACAAGAAAGGTGTATTAAACCTATGCCTCCACTTTTAAGGCGAAAGCCTTTCCAGGCTCATGGTGAAGTTTGTGTCAGCGGACCTGACCGCTGGAGTGCCCGCCCAAGCGTCTTCACGCCATATGAAGACAGATTAAAGAAAAAAATGATTGATAGTGACAGTTAGTGAATGATAACATTATAATCGAGATTGGTCGAACTTAATAATGACTAGTAGTTACTAATAATGACTACTGATGACTTGTAATGACTACTAATCACTCAGAGATGACAAATATGTCTAACGATGGTTTGTAATGACCACGATTGATTACAAATGACTAAAACTGCTTACTAGGGAGCAGTAATGACTAATAATGACCGAAATTACTTGTAATGACTACTAATGACTATGAATTGACCAACATGTCTAACGACGGCTTGTTATGGCCGCAATAGATTACAAATGACTAAAAATGCTTAGTGAGCAGCAATGACTAAAAGAAAGAAGAGAAAAAGAAGAGGCAAAGAGAAATAGGCGAATGATAAGAGGAGGAAGAGGAGGCTCTCGCCGTTCGCCTGTTAAGAGAGATCTTGAGAGACCTTGTAATTTTTGAACCTTTCTTTTGAGCTGAGATTGCAGCCAGCATCCCGCGTCGATTACCCGACTACGTCCTCATGCACTTTACAAACAGGTCTGGTTCATCCCACTGACTCTGCGCAACTGAGCTGGCTCAGCACCACTCACTCGTTTAGATGAACCCGCCGTCTAAGGCCGATCAAGCTGTCTGTCTTGGGTTGAGAGCTACGTGCCACGCTCCCGTAAAATCTAGCGCAGGTACGGATCTGCGCTAGCTTTTACGGGAGCGTGGCACGTAGCTTTCAACCCAAGACAGACAGGTTTATCCGCCTTAGACGACGGGTTCATGTAAACGCCGTGTCTGTGAGCCTTGTGTCGTCAAATATAAACCGTCCCCTTCGCGGCCGTTGCGTTTGGTATTTGCGAAAAGACGAAATCCAGACGGAGTTGTTACACAAGTCTTGGTATTGAGTACACAAAGCACACGCGCCACTAACACGAAGCATGGTGCTTAACGATACGCAATTTGCAAATGCACAGTGCATGAGCACCCTGCGTTCTCTAGGAAAATGAACGGGAACACTACGCATCTGTCGCATTTCAGTTACCTTGACATTGCGCTACTTGCGAAAAACACACGTCGCTTCTTCATCCACACTATCTGCTTTTCGAAATAGACGCGCTCATCGATTCCCGGTCTCATATTTCACGCAGCTCTTGCAGCAAGCGGGCATCCAGCGCTGGGGCACCGACGAGTCGATGTTCAACCAGATCCTGGCTAGCCAGAGCTACGAACAGCTGTTACTCGTATTTCGCGAGTACAACGCCCTTACGAACCAGACCATCATCGAGTCCATCTCGAAGGAGATGAGCGGAGACCTGCGCAGGGGCTTCCTCGCCATAGGTGGGTGGCCACCGATGCCCTGCTCCATGCTATACGTGTAAACACTGTTGTGAAGGCGTCTTAAGTTTAAGTTTCTCTATGTCTGACGCCCCGTGACAGAATAAAAACGGACTGTTCATTATTTAGCGTCCGCTGAAATTATACGTCAACGTTGGCGACGCGGCTCATAGATAGCTTTCTCAAGAAACCAGACAGAGCTAGAATATCGGACTTTTGATTTCGCGAACACATTCGCACTTTAGCAACCGTTGTCAATAGTATTTAATTTTGATGAGAAACTAAACAAAAAGAAAGGTTCAACCAAGTGCATGGTTCAAAGAAGACAAGCTCGACGTGGGTGGTGGTTTAAATGATTCTATGATTAAATGTTTGCTATATCTCTATATCTTGTATCTTTGTGTTTCTGTTTCATGTTCATTATTCGTTCATTTCGTATCTCATTTGTATCGTATTTAACGCGCAATTTCGTAGACCTTGTCTGCCTTAGCGCCAGAACTTGATAGACTCCTTCCAATTTTTTTTGAACCAACACGTAAAGTGGGCCTATCCTGTGAAATGGCGCTAATCACACCCGCAACTGCAATGTCCCCCCACCCAGCGACTAATACTTGCTTATTCCAGTTGCCTTTCTGAAACCATTGCATCGCGCGAGCCCTGCTTAGTACAGGCGAATTTACTCAATTTCGCAAAAGCATGTTGTTTGGATGCTTTGCTTCAACATGTCCATATATACGATGGTGCACACTTTACAAAAGTATATTGCAATATGGATAATTTCCCCACTATATTGGCACTAATTACGCCCGTAACGATAAGTTAAGCCACTCCGGGACCAATCTTCGCTTCTTGTCTTTTTGAGGCCTACATTTTAATATCATCTGGGACTCGCTACGACGCTCTGGAGGGTAGAAAGGGTAGTTTTTGTTTTCTGGAAGAGCTTACGAGATATCCATATCTCAGACATGCAAAACACATGTTAATTCAGCTAAGAAGACCTCGTCTGCGAAGCCACCTGCGAGAAAGCTTAAAGCACATTACACTCTAGCTTACATCTGCTTAATGTTTCGCATTACGTATATGTCAATACGTAGAAGCTGTTTGTTGTTGTGATACCCAGCGACCAAATTTGGCGTCAAAAAGGCTCCTTGAAGAGTGTCGCATGCCCAGTGGCATATAGCTAGTGTGCCCAGTAACGTGGAAAGTTGGGCGAGTTGGTGACTAATCATCATGCCAGTTATGTGGGTGAAGCAGAGCAATGACCATGAACAAAGTGGAAAGAAAACACAAGACACACTATATAGCAGCGAGTGTAGTGTGTTCTTGTGTCTCTCCGCTTTGTCCTGGTGAGTGCGCTGCTTCGCCCACACGGTATGATGACTATAGTGTACCCACTGGAACATAGTTGGCCTAGTGGCACATGCGCAAGGTGTGTCACAAATGTTCGTTGACGAGCGCCACATACCAAGTGGTATACACACAAAGTGGCACACAGTAGTGGCACACCCATGTGACACATATACAAGTTGGTGTCAAAGACGTTCGTTGAGGTGCGGCATTATACCCAGTGACCCCTGGGGCACATACCATGGTCACATACCCAGTGGTCCCAGGAGCGCATAATTTTTTGGCCCAGGTCAACATGCACAGTGGCACTTAACCGGCGACCAAAGAGGCACATACTTTAGACGGCACTACCTTCGGGATTGGCGCAGAAAGATGGCCAAATGAACGACAAAAAAGTGTTTTGGCTCGGATAAGAATGTTTAACATTAAAACGCAATCGAAGGAAAGATTTCCAGTTATCTTCAGTTCAAGTTGTTGCCACATGGTGATCATCTGCTGTTAAATTTGCTGATTCACTGAAATCTGCGGCTTGGAAAATTTTTCGCAGTGATTGTCTCACCATACTGGAGCCCCATAAAGTAATTCTGGATCTAAGATCGCGCATAGATCCAGATATTGTTCCAAAAGAAGTATTGGACCCAATGCAGAAGGGCCCGAACCTGTCGCATTCCCTATATGCAACAGACATGGACAAAGTGTATGGAGTCTGAGCATTTCACTCTTCAAGAGTCCACGGTACAGTTCATTTCACTGCTGAGTCCGTTTTACTCGTGAAACTTCAATGCCAACTGAAGTCAAAGTTGACAGTAAATAGTTGCAGCGAAGCAAGCGTTTTATTTCAGTTCAATAAAAAATTAGGCTTTCACCATTCCTCTATAATAGAGGAGTGAAAACATAAAATTACACGCTTATAATTTATTCTTGTGGCTACCGCCATATTTATGTAACAGGGAAAGTTTGAAGTGCGAACAATTTGCAGCCTCGCTTGAGGAACAGTGGCTGGCGGTTATGAGGGCGTGGGCGGGGCTTCACTGCCGACTTGAGTTGTACCCGACTATAGCTGCTCAAAACGACAGCGTTTGTGGGCAAACTGGATAAATTTAAGTTCAAGTTATGGTGCGGTACGTTTCTGCTACTTGTCAGAGAGAAACACCT
Organism: Dermacentor variabilis; assembly: GCF_050947875.1. NCBI lineage: Eukaryota > Metazoa > Arthropoda > Arachnida > Ixodida > Ixodidae > Dermacentor > Dermacentor variabilis. The sequence goes on along the minus strand of NC_134571.1, from coordinate 62,974,745 downwards.
CGTAAGTTTGTCAACCGGACAATTCACGCACGGCACCGTAGCACTGTAGCGTCTAGGGGACATCGTAGCATCGTAGAGTCCAGGCGTCGCACTTCAACAGTTCTGTGCCCGCCGTGCTATCTTTGCGGCTATGGCATTGCTCGAGGTCGAGGGTTTGATCCCGACCGCGGCTGCCACATTTTGACGGGGACGAATACAAAAACGCTCGTGTACTCAGGTTTAGGAGGGAGAACCTCAGGGGGTCAAAATTAAACCGTAGTCTGCCACTACGGCATGCCTCATAATACGATTCTGCTGTTGGCACGCGTAGTGCCATCATTCGAGTAAATTTTGACACTTCTGCCCCGATGCGGTGTGCCGTGTGAGGCAATGACAATACTAACCTTCTCGGAGATGGTGAACAATGGCGCACGACAACGCCTCCAGCCAACTCGTCTCGCTGTTTGTTCTGTGCACTACAGTGGCGCACACGAGGTAACATTTACCATCAACTCGCCTCTCTCGAATTGCACTAAACGCTGAAAGAATTAAGCTATTGGCGTTCGCATCACCGCCAATTATCATCAGTCAAATCAAACAGCAGAGAAAGATTCGATTACGTCGATTCCCACAGTGCCTGCGATCCGCATTATTTTATTCTACTTGTTCAAGTAAGGTGGATGCTACTTCCTCTCTCAAGGTCTTATACGGCATTATAGTTAATATTGCGTCATTGTTTTCTAACGTTGCAGATCAAAAAGAATAGGGACAAACACACACAATAAACTAGAGATGGCCAAGTATACTGGTACCTATGTCTAATTTTATTGTTATACTCATGTGCACATCTGTAATTCTGACAACGAATGCTGCAAATGAATGTATTTTCGCGACCTTTATTTCTTGCGATTTACTTTCATGACGAAATTTGGAATAATTCGCGGATATTAAATTTCGCGACATGTTCATCCAGCTATGATCACGTCCGGTCACCAATTTGTGGGTTGTCTGGATCACCAGTTTGTGGGAGGCGGCCCGAAGAGGTAGCCGCCGTAGTCACGGTTTACTTAGGCCGGCCAGCCACGGTACCGCGGGATCTTTGGAGCGGCCGATACCGCGGCCTCTCATGGTCGAGCGTGCAAGCGAGTTTCATCCTCTCGCCACATGCTCGTGAGCCCGCTTCTTTGCCGGCTCTGGAGGCAATAGTCGCGCTTCTACAGGCCGCCTTAAGTGGTAAATTGTAACCGTCAGCGTTTCGTGGAACTGACCGTCCCCCTATTGTATAGATACTGCTGGACACCGTCGAGAACTGCAGGTGCGCGCGAAAATAAAGTCGATTGCAGTAAACCTCGAAAGCTACGGTGACTCACCGAGCACCCAAGTCCTGGCGTGCACCTGCGTGGCGCACAATGGTTTTACGATGCTGCGTGCCGACGGAAGGCTCGGGATACGAAGGTGTTTAAGAGACCCCTCAAACATGATAAGCAAACTCACGCCGCCATGCTCATTCCGTGGATCATGAAAAAACGTGTTGTGAACGTGCGTAAATAGGGGCAGGTGCGCGAGGGGAAGGTGACCTTCACCACCTAAAGGAACGTTCTCCGCCAATATGAAAGGAAAACAGGATTTGAGTTCAAGCTATATATATATATATATATATATATATATATATATATATATATATATATATATATATATATATATATATATATATATATATATATATATATATATAAAGATATATACACATAGCCCCCTATGACATTTAAGGACGAAACTAATTGGAACACCGAAACGTTTCATTCGAGGGGTCGATACCTCGACAGTGACATCTTACTGGGCCATTTCAATTCTTAATGATTGCGGAATGTGTTCAAAAGTGACCAATTAGGGTAATTAGTGAAAATTTGTTTAATAATATCCACGTGAAAATTGCGCATTAATGCCCAAAATAATGTAAACATTTTCAGCATATGACATGAAGGGGCCATAATACGCAACATGTTACATGCAATGTTATGAAACATTATTCGTAAGAGAGAGAAAAATGGGGCTACGCTTTTGGTGTGCTGAGGCCAAGCAAGTTCTATGACCCTATAGTTCTGATAGATATTGTAGACGCCAGGAAGAAATAACTTGGTGGGCCTCAGAGAAAAATATACAACCGAATGCCTAGCGGCGTTTTTAATGTCTTGGTTTCAGCTCAAGTCTTGTGTGGAAGCAGTATTTTTTATTGTCGATTGAGTCCACTATACAAGACGAAGGCCTTCGATTACTTTTATCCGGCTTCAGTCGAAGCGACCATATATTTACAGATTTCTTTACTAAGCACCCAAATCATAATACACGTTTTAGAAAAGTATTCGAGGACCCTGACCTTATCGTACCCCTCGCTTTCTTTACTTTGTTTAAAGAGTGCGCTTCAATATGAAGTTTCTTGCTGGTAGCTGTCTCACAAGGCCCACGTGTTACTTCGAAACTACGTATTTTGTTAAGTTCCAGATAGAAGTTAACGAAATAAATAAATAAAAGCTTTCATTGGTGTTTTGTTTTTGGTAATGTGATAAAAAATGTCATTATTGGTTGAAGAACACTTATTAAGCGCATTTTTATCCTTCCCTTCTCTTGCTGCGCAGTCAAGTGCGTCTACGACATCCCGTCCTATTTCGCCGAGAAGCTCTACAAGACTATGAAAGTGAGTAATTTCTAGCTTCCTGTCCCGAAGAGTTTTTTTTTATTCACGTTGTATGCGGAGGAAGATGTCTTCAGAGAGGCCTTTATGGTTAACTTTCCATGCTTGGTGAATATGTGATCTATACGTTCGCACGGATAATCAAGTCGCGCGACGGTAACGTTTGCAGTAGCTTTCCATTCTGGGGCCAAATTCACGAAGCTTTTGGTTCGTGAGTGCTCTTTGCCTTCGTCTGGCCGCTTTATTTCAAAACAACGTATTAAGTTGTTTGGGAATACGGACTTTAAGCCCATATTTGCAAAAAGCTCTTACAATAGAATCTTTAGGAAGAGCAAATTCTAATTATTCTTGATACATTGACTTGATGATAGTCGTATTATTAGCGAATGCGGGCTGCTACTGGCAAACAGCATGTGCGAACGAAAATATGGGGCTGTACGTGCCAAAACCGCGATCGGATTACGAGGCACGCCGTAGTGACGGACTTCGGGTTAATTTTGTCACCGTGATGTTCTTCAACGTTTCCCAAAACCCAAGTGCACGTGCGCTTTCTATTTCGCCCCCGTCGGTATGCGGCTGCCATGGTTGGGGTTAATTCCGCGACCTCCGGCAATTCCATAGCCGCAAATCTCGCGCGGGGTATTTGCACGGCGCTTATTTTTCAGGTACTGTATTTTTCAGTTCCAGGTACTGTACGGTACCTGGAACTTAAGCTCAACCAATTTCCCGGAAACCCCTGTCGTTTAGTGGTAAGGTCTCCTTGCCTCCGCATTTCACCTGCCCCCCCCCCCCCCCTGTATGGGGACTACCTCTGCGCCTCCCACTGCAGTTCTATCTACGCGCCGGACTTGCAGGTTAATAGAAAGGGAAGCGCTGCAGTTTCCCCAGTACTTCTGAGGAGCGTCACGGATAATTACAGATTTCAAGAAGCTATTGTTTGACGCCCTGGGGACCCCAGAGGGCATCCTGCACATTCCACGCGGTCGGGTGAAAACGACTTTCGCGTCGCCTTTCCACTCCGACTCCTCCGACTCCCTGACACAGAGCAAAAGGAATGCACAAATCAAAGGTACAAGGCACACAGCAAAGCGCTAGTGTAAGAAATATGTTGAAAAAGGAAAAAAAATGGTCTCAATACATACATATATGCACATGAACATGATGTGTAATACATGATCCTAGGAATCACGGGTATTAACCAGTGATTGCCTTAACAAAGTTATCAAGTGTCAATTTTCGTATGTTAGGCGAAGGCTGGTTCTACAATAGAATGGATCGGGAAAAAAAAAACTATATTTGAATTTTTCAGTGCAGGCGTACAGGGGTGTCATATTTACAGGGTGAAAATTCCGTGTGTTAGACGCTTTAGTAAACTTAATGCATTCCAAAGATGGAACAACGTTCAAAGTTAACAGTGGTGCAAAACAGCTTAAGACTTTCTACATTACGCCAATCTACTGGCGAGGAGAGGCTCAAGGAGGGAAGGTTAGATGAGGGGAAGTCCTTGTCGTAACGCCGGTATATAGCTTTTATATAACGCCGATATATAGCTCGAATAGCTTTTTTAAATCTTTTTTGGAAGGATTCGCGTTTTTTATGTCTGATTTAAGGCATGGATTCCAAATGGCGCTCCCGTAATCCAAGGTGGGCCGCACTAGGGTTTTATTAGTGAGCTATTTTGTTTCTTTGGGGGCTGAGCGCAGAGAACGCCTTTGGTAACCTAGATGTGCTAGAGCTTTAAAACCGGTTGCTTCAAAATGGCTGAACCAGGATAAATATTGTGTAAACAGAAAGCCAAGGTACTTATATTGAGAAATGTTTTCTAGAAGAATACCATTGAAACAATAAAAAAGACGCAATTGTGTAGTACGTGTCGAGAATGCCATAGAGACAGTTTTGCGGAAATTGATGCCACAGAAAAGTTAGAAAATGATTTATTCAGAATGGCGTGATCTTCAAGACTGGTAATTGTGTGATAGATAATAGAGTCATCGGCGTAAAGACGGATTTTAGTTGGTAGCACGTTCTTAGGTATAGGTCATCTATATACAGGAGGAAGAGAAGCGGGCTTAAAACTGAAGCCTGTGGAACGTTACAGGTAACGGCCACCACAGGTGATTTTGCAAAATCCAAACAAACGTATTGCGACCTATGCGAGAGAAAACTAGAGATACAGGTAACTAGGCTAGTATTATTTAAAATATTTTTATAGAAAAGCTTGGAATGTACAACTGTATCAAAAGCTTTGAAAAAGTCTACGAATATGGCATCGATCTGAAAGCCTAGGTCAAGTGCGTGGCAGATGTCATGAGCAAATTAGGATGCTTGCGCGGTGCTGAGGTCACGGCTAAATTCATGCTGGAAGACTTAAAATATTGCTGGCCTCAAGAAAATCCATAATATTTTTGTAGACGGCCTTTTATAAAAGTTTACTGCAACTAGAGGCTAAGGAAATAAGCCTGTAGTTGGATAGTTCTTGTTTACTCCCAGACTTCTGGGAGAATAACTTTCGCAAGAATAACTTTCGAATAATTTCGAATAACTTTCGAAAAGAATAACTTTCGCAAGTTTCCATGCTGATGGAACGGTACTTGTTTGCAAGAATTTATTAAATATCACTGTAAGAAACCTGCTGGACCAGAAAGCATACCGTATGAGAAATGAATTATGCGTGTTATCAGAACCACAACACTATTTAGAATCTAAGTTTAAAACTAAGTTTAAGACACCTGACATGGATACACTTAAGGTATTAATAGCAAGCCGTGATTCTGAACTGAAAGGAGGGATATTAAAGTTGGGTGCAGATAAGACTGACTAAAAATACGAATTTAAAGCAGCTGCAGTAGCAAGAGGATCATCAGTCGAAACGTCGCTTATTAGGAAGGATTGAGAAGTTGTTTCACCAGGCCAAATCACACCCCAGTATCTTTTAGGATGTAATTTTAGCGAACGAGGGCTGCTATGACGTATAACTATCCCAAACTTTTCTGTTCCAATTCTGCAATCAGCCCTCCGTGATCGGTCAAACACTTTTGCACGTCGCTTATTAGGAAGGATTGAGAAGTTGTTTCACCAGGCCAAATCACACCCCAGTATCTTTTAGGATATAATTTTAGCGAACGAGGGCTGCTATGACGTATAACTATCCCAAACTTTTCTGTTCCAATTCTGCAATCAGCCCTCCGTGATCGGTCAAACACTTTTGCACCATCCCCACTTCACCTGTCTGCCACGTCACATCACGAAAACCGCGATAGCTCCCCGTCCGATATCACGTGTATGCACTGATTATGCATGATTTGACCGAACAAAAGAAAAATAGTTATTTCTGATTCGACGCCTTTGCGCCATTAGCCCTCGGCTATACGTCAAAAGTGTTCGTGCTGCACCCACTTCAACTGCCTGTCACGCGACGTCACAAAACCGCGAATACTCGCCGCGTCAAAGTGACGTGTGCGTGTTAAAGATGCATTAATATATCAAACAAAACTGAGTTTTCTTCTGGATAGCCATAAGCTGCCCTGTTCCGAAAGGAATAAAAGATGGCTGACGCCAATCGCTCAGGCACTGGCTACTCACACCTGCCGGATAACATGGGTTTATTCGCGTATAATAAAGCATTTTGCGTGGCCGTGTAACGTTGTCGAGTACATTTAGCACGTTCATAGCCTCGATCTACCAACTCTTCTTTGCTGAGGATCCGTTTTAGAAGCATTCATAACCTTCCGTTGCATGCCGCCGCGATTTTCGACCAGCCACCGCAAGCTAAGTCAAGGAAAGCGGACTAATCGCAGACGCCGGCACCACCCGCTTCATGCAGTTATTGATTTTCAGTGCACTGGCTCGGCCCCATCGAATCTCTCTCCACTTGAGCCTGCTCCTTGCCCCTTGTCAGCAAATTAGATAAGACGATGCCGCTTAGTCTAGGCAATGTTCTTCGCTTTTGATTGGACACTAAAGAGAAAAATGATTTCTTCTGCCTCAGTAATTACCTTTCTGCGACACCTCAATGAGACGCTTCGTAAGCCAGAAAAAGCGCAAGAACGAAAGACAGGTGGCGACGCCTCCTTCAAGTTTCCGCACCTGATCACTGTGACGTCATGGATTTTGATGGCACCTTTTAGGGCCTACTTACTTATACAGCGGTAGAGATTGACTACATTCTGTTCTAAAGGAACCAAATATTGAACATAGCAAGCTTCGGGAACCTTTACTCAGCCAATGCGGCCCAAATTCGAAAAGATACTTTGGAATCCCTGACGTCTCACTGACGTACCGGCGTTGGGGTATCGGCGCGAAATTCAAATACTCATACTTCGACTGTCATTTTCTCATCTAATAATGAATCTATTGTTTCGAAATGACTGCCTGCAGGGTTCTCAAACAATGCTTTATTAGTCTAAACTGATTTATTGTTTCCCTTTAGTGTCCGTTTAATGCAAACAAAAGTGTCCTCCTATAAATGAGGACAGCGTTCGATTGGTCTCTTCAGACAACGCTGCGGGTGACCACCCGATGCTTACGTCGGCGGTTACGCAAATTTGACGTCTGGAGATTGGAATAAAAACATATTGGAATAGTTATACGTTATAGGGCCCTAGGTAAACTGATGGCGTGGTATAAATCTCTGGCTGCTTTAGTTTTTTAGTCGAAGTTCATCCTTAATAGTCTGAAACAGTGTGGTTATACAAGAGAGCCGCCGGTGGTGCGTCTTTGTCGCCTAAGTCTAGCAAGGCGGTCAGAAAGGTGAAGGATCTCTCTGGTCATCCATGGCAGGTCAACGTTTCTTTTCTTGGTTTTGAGTGGAACAAAGCGGCTGACGTATGTACACATACGGCAGCATTCAAAAACTAAACCAAACTATTTACATCGTCGTATATACTGGGGCGCTCAAAATCCGCGAAATATTCAGCAAGAAAATGACTGATAGACTGGTCATCAGCTTGTGTGAAGTCATAAAAAGCGTGAGGAACAAACTTAGCTTTAGGAACAGGAACATTAATAAGAACTATAATAAGAAGAATAAGAAGTTCTGTAGCATGTACACTAGACAATGCTCAATATGCTTTGCGCAAGCACGGCTGACGTACTTGTGACCAGGACCTCTATTCACAAGAAGGCTCTTATGATTTGAGAGAAAACTTAAGGCAATCTTAATGATGCACATACCACTGAATTACTGATGACCATAATCATATTACTGATGCTGTACAAAGAACATTCGTGAACAAAGCGGTTAGTGAATTCAACCCCATATGTGCCACAGGTCTGTCACAGCTGTGATAAATGGATGGTTTGCAAAAATACTGTTGCGCATGCGCGAACACGGCTATCACGAGCCGTGTTCATGGTTATATACCAGAAGCACGACGAACAACCAACGCAGCCAGCCCGCCTTGAGACGACGGTTTATCGTGGTTCGGATCGCGGTATTTTCTTGAAAAGGCCGGCTAGTTGTGTTGCGTATTGTGCACAAACGGGGCACGAGTTTATTTCGGTTTCTGTCCGAGAAGAGCTAGCCGACGAGGAAGGCAGCATGGATAAGCGACGGCCGGAGACGCCATTACAGCACGCAACTTGCTCGCTCCTCGCAGAGCCGGCCCTCGTTGCTCTACTTGCGGCTACTGAATTGCCATATGCCAGCGCCGCGAGCTTATTTTGGCCTGCAAGCTTCGAGACGCCCTTAAACGCAGCCGAATTCTGCCGGAATGTGGAATACTCAAGATGGACGAGGACGGGCAACGCTTGCGAAAGCGCAGTGGGGTCACTCAGTTGTCGCTGACATGTAATTATAATAATTATTATAAAGTGATGTCGAAACTGCGCCTCATATGAGAATCAGCGCCCTGTACTACGCCACTGCAGGGATCGAAACACACAATCCGAGTGCAGTTGGTGGCGCCGACGGGCAGCGCGGAGGGACCACCGAGCGACAGAGTTCGCTGCACGATTTGCTTTTTTCTGCCGACGGTGAACAGATATCCGAATGTATTTTTCATTTAGCCTCTTATTATTTGTACACACATTAAAGAGTTCGCAAAAAAGTATGCATTCAATTGCTAGCAGAAGCTTATTCGTAACCGGAGGCACCCTCGGCCAGCGAGTAATGCTTTGCTCTTGCAGTTAGTGCATACCGTCGAGGGAACGGCGCGCCATTTGAGACTTTCCCGGCGCGAAAACGGACCGTCGTAATAAGAGAAACAACTCCGTGAAACTTTGCTTTGTTCCAGATGGGCCATATCAGTACGGTAAACTCTCCTAAGCGGAGCATCGCGCTCCTGGCGCTGACTTCGTCGAGCCGTATCGTCGAGCCGATCGCTCGAGCTGTATAGGCATAGCTCCCGGTTGTCGAAGCAGCAGCCGACGGCGCTTGCAATGAAGATACCGCTAGTCATAAAGCGTTTATTCTCGTGCGCATTTTAGCGTCTGGACAAAGCTGTCGGGTTAACTGAACGCAGAGTTGGTTGTCTCTATACTCGGTCGGCAGAAGAGAGCAAACGAGAAAAAGCAAATGAGCAAATGAAAGAGCAAATGAAGAAAGAGCCTTGAAGGGTGGCCGCTGCGCACGGTCAGTCTGCGAAACCAAGTGTGGACACTCGGCGACACATCGGCAGTGCGTTTCTTTTTAAGGATTAAAACTTGCTTCAATCAATGCTGAGCTTATATAAACGACAGTAGCGCAGAATTGCGGTCATAAAAATTCAGTGCCTTCCCACTCTGTGAAGAAGGATGACCAGCGAAGCTGTGAATGTGAATGTGAATGCCCACAAATGGGGAGTACTTAATGCCTGCTTCACCTCCGCTGCGGGTCGGTCCGGTATTGCACTATCTTCAGGATCGGCCAAAGTATGGGGAGTGTTTAACGCCTGCTTCACCTCCGCCGCGGATCGGCCCGGTATTTTACTATCTTCGGGATGAGCCCACGTGGGGGGAGTGATTCACGCCTGCTTCACCTCCACCATGGGTCGGGCCGTCATTGCACTATCTTCGGGATCGGCCCACGTATGGGAAGTGCTTAACACCTCCCAGTGGGCACCTCACAGTGTGCTCCGGGACCTGTAACGCGCCCTTGAACTACCCTTTCTGTCTTTAATTGTTATTGTCTTTAACTGCACTTAAACCTTGTAATGCTAAAGGTTTCGGGTCTTCAGAAGTGTGGAATGTTTTGTTTGTGATTACCGCGGCAGATGCAGTCATCTACGTACATACCGAAACAGCCGCTTTCAGAAAAAAATGAGTTATTTAAGAAATTTGCCAACTCTAGTTTAAAGTAATTCGCAAATATAATGGTTTTGTAATCTCGTTTTAAAAGAACCTTTAGTGCTTCTGGGCTATGTGCCCATTCCATTTCATTCCAACTCCATTCTGGAATCTCAGGCTATCGTTCTATTCCCGTTCCATCTGCCAGGCTGGTGCTACCATTCCATTCCCATTTCATTCCGCGGGTTTAAAGGAGCACTGACACAAAAATTTGAAGTCGAGATAACTTGTGAGATCGATTTAGTTGGTCACACACACATCGTCTATAAAATATCAGCGGCGAATATCGCTTAGAACATATTTAAAATCAATTTTAAAGTACGTGCGCCCAGCCAACCGCAAAACAGAGCACCTCGCGACATTGACATCAACCGGCATTGTAAATAGCCAAGAAAACGCTACGTTATGTGGCTACGTCACGAATTTTCGTTGGCTGCCATGCGAGACACATAGCGCGATTTTCCGTGCGATCTGTAGTACGGCGCGTCGTGTGCGACTTGCCGCATGCGGCGATTCGGGACACATGGTACAATTGAGCGAGCGGCGGCCCAGAACCGGCGCCCCTGCGTGGAAGTTCGGAATCCTGCGTAACTTCGAACAGAAAGTGAAAGCAACCGTATTTGCACAGCTATCTTGTTTGAAACAAACGATGACAATATAAACACGTCTATGCGAGCACTGTAGACGTGTTTCCGCAAGGCCGCGTTAGCAGTAACGGATCCGTTGACAGCCGCCGATGGCCAAGAGCCGGCAGGCATAGCTCGCTGGGCCATCGAATCCGACACCGGTTGCGCTTGTGACACGATCGCTTGAAGCTCGTATAACGAAGCGCCTATGTTAGTCGGCACAACGTGTACACAGTTATGTCACGCTTAAATTGCAGCGCATTTGATTTCTTTGGCGCCAACAGAAGCGAACGAGCATGCCAAGCGAGCTTGCGATCGCTGGGAGACGATGTAGGCCTAGCTCGCCGGCCGTCTATCCGGGGCCGAGGGTACTTGCGATGCGTCCACAGCTCGTAATATAGCGCCTAAATTCGTCAGCGCAATCAATGCCTGAACATTTATGTTTCTATTAAGTGAAAATACGGTTACTTTTCCCGGATCCGTTAGTAGCGATGAGTAAACAGGCCAGTCAGGCGAGCCGCTTCGTATACAGACGATTGCTGGCGCGTCTGCGCTTACCGCGTCCGAGTAGAGATCACGCCAACGATTTACTATTTCGCACAACGTTTTTTAACTCGCAATCTTTCGAGGTCACTTTATTCTAGGAGTTATTTCGTGTCAGAAACAAATTGTAGCCCATTTATGCGCCGTCGTCAGCGGCGAAAGAGGCCCACGTTTCGACCAGAAAAAAAAAAAACAAAAAACAGACATGATCGGAGCGGCGAGGCGCCCGCTCGCCGGCCCCGCCCCGCCGGGTCTACCACGTCACCATGACGTTCACGCTACCGGCGCTGTCATTGGCTGCGGTCGTTCGACCGATGCGGCAGTCGCACGACAATACGTCATGGCTTTTTGCGAACACGTGACCACTTTGTTTACACTCCCGTTTGCCCCATCTCGTTGCTCTATGGAACCGAAACTTCGACTGGTCGCTACAGAAAAGACTGCAAATAATTACCTGTCGCGATCTGAAGTAAATCAGGTTTCGTGCCGTTATTACTGGGTCATTAACTACTTATTAAAGCAGAAGAAACCACGTGGATTTTTTTTGTGTCAGTACTCCTTTAAAAATGTGGAATGATTCCACAATCATTCCAAATGCAAATTTGTGAGGCGCACTTCTTGTGCAAACCCATCTCCCCACTGCTAATTGGAAGTGTTGTCAAAATCGTCAATATCACTCAAAATAGATAAAAACTGGCTTTGGCCCACTCTTATTTGGGGGGGGGGGGGGGCTCACGTAGTCTGATCTATTACGGGGCGCTAATGGAGAATTTGGAATAAAAACAGGTTCAAGTAGTTTTACGTTTACCCAGCCGAGACCTAGTTTAAGGGCACCTTACTGAGCATCACGCATGTGCTAACATATGCGGCGGAAGGCGATTTTCTTTAATTTAATTTACTGCAAAGGAAAATGGGGCTATACTATAACGCTCAATGATGAATAGTTCTGCGCCAATCATGTAAGACCTTGAAAACTAATATCACTTGAACAAACAGGACAAGCGATAGTGTATTATCTAATTAAAGAAGCCTATAGAATATCCGAATCTAATAGAAGGTTGGGAGAATTGAAGCGCCTTTTTTAGTGGTCATATTATTTTAATCTTGTATATTATATTTGTGGCAAATTAAGTGCGACGAAAGTGGAAAGCAGCAAGCCACCAAATGAATCCGAACATCACCCCTTTTACCTGACGTGTGCGCTTCTCCACATACTGATGCATCAACGGCAACAGCGGCTGTCTCTCCCTCTAATTTTATTTTAATGTGTCCGCAGTTATGTTTGCCACCCAGCCACGATGGCATCCGCCGCAGTGCCGCAGAGAGCGAATGCATCGCAATAATTACCTGCTCTCATTGCTGCGATGCATTTGTGAAAAAGTGAGTGTACGTGCCTCTCTTCGCCCATGCAGGGCCTCGGAACCAGCGACAAGACGCTCATTAGAATAGTCGTGTCCCGGTGTGAAGTTGACATGGTCCAAATCAAGGAGGAGTTCATCAGAAACTACAAGTCGCCGCTGGATAGCTTCATAAAGGTGCGAGGGTTGTGCATGGCAGCGCTGCTAATTATGGCGCGTCATCCGTGCAAGTGCAAGCGCGGAGGGGTCAGTGCCTTCGCTGGGAAAAATCGCCTTGCCTCATGCCATGGAAATTCAGTTGTTTAAAGCGCGTCTTATCTTCCTGCGTCTGAAACTGCTCATCTGTGTTACGGACCGAGAATATGGCTCTCAGAAACTTCCACAACGCACTTCTTTTACCCCTCGACTCTTTGTCGTGTTACAAGAGGCTTGTGTTGCCGTGTGTGCGTGTTGTTGAACTAAATAACCGTACGAATACAGTTTGGTAAAAAGAAAGCACAAATGCGCGAACACACCGTAGAACTGAAGCGAAACACCTAAGCGCACAGGAGCGCGTATCACACTGCGTCCCACTTCTGCGAGAGTGCCTTTTAGCAACGCTCTCACTCGTTGCATATCAGCAGACACTTTTACGCGCCTTTAATTATGTCCTCCTTGGAACTTTCGTTTTGGGCAGCAGGTGATGATCCCATTCTTTTTTCTTTCAATGTTGCTCCTTGCCGACACTCACAAAAATAAAGGGGGGGGGGGGACAGCCTTATGAGGCGCAGCATGTAAACTAGAAATATTGAGCAAGAAAGCTACTCGGATCTGCAAATCGTAATATCCACCGGCTATTTCTCCTTCCTTTATTTTTCACTATATAGTATATTTTTCTTTTTAGATTCCACTGAGGCAGATAGCAGAAATCTAGTCCTTGAGCTGAATTACTCGAAGCGGCGGTCCTTACTTGCACGAGAAATCGAAAAATATAATCGAATATTTAACATATCCCCAATTAACTTAATTGTATTACTTAGTTATACATATTGCAAGATCGAATTGTAGACGGCGAGTTCTAAAGGGGTGTACACTTGGAATAAATGCTCAGGATGACATCAGTTTTGAGATATCCATTCCTATAATGTGCGACAAAATACTGTGCCGTTCCAGTTATCTCGCATTTCAGTCCCCAAAACAGCTTTTAAAAAAAGCACCTGGAACAACGTTGCATTTTTAGCTTAAGTTTAACGGCGCATATTTCTAAACCAGTGCCGTCGTCAAAATTTGTTTCAAGTGGGCATGTTTTGCAAACAACGGGCTGCAATTCTTAAATTGCAATATGTGGCGCAAAGTAATAAGTTGAGAATTTATTTAAGGAAATTTTAACATTAGTCACTAATGCATTTCGAATTATTTTGGAAGTAACGTCCACATATTCGAGCAATTCAGTTCAAGAATTATAGTTGGCCTATCTGCCGCAAGGAAGTTTAGACGATATTTGCATATGGCGAAGTGCAGTCATTCCTTAAAGTGCTGGCAGTGCATAAACATGGTTCATACGACCTTTCTTACCATGCTTATATGCAAAATAAAAAAAAGTTTTGTCGCTGCTCCTGAAGACTGATATGTAAGACTGATAGACAGGGCAACGTTTTGTGGTTCTTGGCAGCCTTGCTCAAATATGTGCTTATACACTTATATACACTTATAGGCTACAGAAAAGAGCAGTCCTGCAGCTGTATATTAAAAATATCCATATCCAGTTATTGTATTATGGGAAACCAATATATACTTATACTGCTTCACGACTACCGGTTCGAGTGCAGCTTCCAAGGAAGGAAATAATGACCTGTAGACGTGTTTACGAGGCAGTGCTTGCGCTAAATCACTTCGTAAGATCAAGTACGAGTCAACAGTGACAGCGAACGTATTATCGAAGGCAGCTGACCAGTGAGCATCAGGTTTTACTAAAGAAGAACATTGTTAATACAAGCCATATATTTTTATTCCAATTATTAGGTAATGCGCTACCCTGCAATGAAATACGCAGCTCCCACGCTCTGGTTCATTCCAAATGCCCATTATATAGTGACTGCACATTATCGTTGCCATTACTCAGCACGTCCGGAGTAATTTGTAAGAGTTAGGTCTGAAACTGTATTCCTTTCTGCTCTTCGATTCGACACTTTTAGCATCGATGAGCGGTCGATGATAAGAAAGAAACAAAATCTGTCAAAATGAATCTTTGACATCGTACCGGCTGGGGACTCTCACAAACACGGAAAAGAAGCGAATTATTTTGTTTATAACGTGCGTCATCAAATTTGAGCAGAAAGTTTAAATGTAAAGTATGTTAGCAACGATTGAAATAGGGCTATTTGGTGGAGTTGCACCCTATTGCGCTATCGTAAGGAAACAACTTGGACAAGAACGAACATGGCGGATGGAACGAGACCGAACATGTGAAGTGCAAACTGGCAATCGGTGCCTATTTGAAAACACATTACGGAAGAAATGGGTGACGATGAAAAAGTAGTCATGAACGTGGATCACGTGACTTTGTCTTCAATCTTCAATTGCCGCTCAGAAAATTCAGTTCTCGTATTAAGCTGCTATAGTAGTAGACCTGGTGCAGTCATCTGTAGTTCTAGCTAAGATCATATACGCTTATAATATTTATTTGTTTGTATTCGCAGTCTTCTTCAAAATAAATATTATGCAATAGGTGATGTAAGCATTAAGTACATTACGCATAAAAATGACGAATTCTGTTCTAATCAAATAGTTAAATTTTTAGGTGACTAGAAACGATCAGCGATTCTGGGGGACCGGTTCGAAAACGAAGAAACATCTTGCCTTTGATTATGCACTCATAAGAAGGATACGCTAACTTTCTTTCTTCTCCCCACCTCGCCTAAGAATTTAAACAAATGTAACTTTGAAAGCGAATGGCCGTCATTATAACCAACTTCTCACCGAAAGTCACCTTCAGTTCATAATTATCGGGTCAACATCTAAGGCATTCAACGGCTTAATTCCTTTTACTCCCTTCGTTTGGTCATTTCGGTAAAAGAAGCTGAATATTACAATCCCCCGTATACCTATTTCCTTGATCGTGTCTTTCACTGGCGCATTTGTATATCTCACACGCTCGCTATTATGGTGTATCTTCAAGAGCTGCCAAGACGAAACTGTTTCAACAAAAAAGAAGGAAAGGCGACAGCGCTCCTAACACACGTCACGATAAGTGTAAGGATATCGTATCAGCAAAATGGCAACGCCGTGGGTGAACATGACGTACAAAAACAGTTGAAAGGCGATTGAACCTCTAGTTGAAGTCGATGAAACAAAATGTCGCCCTGATCAAGTTCAACGTGAGAATGGGTTGTATACGAACCGTATAACTTATTTGAGAGAACGTTTGATCGACGTCAACTAGGGGTTGAATTGCCTTCCAATTAGTTTCGAGGGAATCCGCAGCGGCACATCGCACCCTCAGCACGTTTATTATTCCACACTTCAAAATCCGCTTCGGTCAGCAGCTTGAGCGAGCGCAGCATGGCAATTCGAAGGCGAGTATATAGCGAGTGCCGGTCTCGTTCCATGTCGCTCCCCTGATGCACTGAAATTTCCCAGGCGCCAGCGCGATGTAGAACTTCTCCAGGTCCTGAAGTGCGGCTGAAGGCGCGGAGTCCCTGCGCATAGAGCTATAGCGCCTTACTCCAAGCGTGGTGGGTCTATATAGCAAGAGCATCGGACATTGAACTGCACTATCCAGACATAGAAGCTATAGAGTTAGAAAACACACATAGGTATACTCTATACATAAATGGGGCGCGCCAATTCGCCAAGAAAGGCATTGCCTTCAATGACTAGATGAGATGAAGAATGCTCTCAAAAACTAAACCACCAAGTGCATGCGGAATACTCGTTCCGCCAACGTTCTCCTCTGAGTCATCTAGATCACAAGTAACCCCTACATCAGCTAAGTGAAACTTCAGTCGACGATGCGCATCTTGCCTATTGGTATTCCGGATGCGCTCGGTAGTTTAGTATATTTTTTTTAATGCGAAGCATTCTTTGCCTCGTTCTTGGTAGCTTGCGTTAGGTATAGGCAGGTAGGTGGGTTCCTGTCTGACCTCGTTTTCATGAAAAGAAGATAATGCGTGACCGACGGTGCAGTCGAACCTCTGCCGTAAAGCAGAGTAGCCCGGTGCTCTAACACTAGGCTGCGACCACTTTTTCGTTCTTTATTGCCAGCAAAGCTCAATGCACTTAAATAACTCGAGTGAACATGCCAAAGGAAATACAACAAATTTCGGATGCCAGTCCCACATGGGCCGAACTTATGGAAGTCAGAAATGTTTAATATATGCAGTACAGTTTCTACATGCCGCATCCACTCCGGAACACAGTGTTTTATGCACTTCGAGAAAAATTATTACAGCCTCGGGGAAATACTCGCGGACAGGTTTTGCATCAACGTTATTGTGGCGAAATCCCAACCAAGTTCTCCACATACTGTGCAGGTCAAGTTGCATTAATACATCAAAAATTGCACGATCATCATTTTTTACTGCCAAATACCTTATTCCATGCGCAACTAATTGCAGGACTTCATTTATAGCTGGTTGGAGTACGTTCCAGAAGGAAACCGCGTCCCAAGGGTCAACAAAAACGTGCTCAATCGTCTCAGGCTTTTGACATGGTAAACAGTTTACACCGCAAGGAACAAATAGGCGTTTCTCTTCCAAATATGTTTTTACAAGTAGCGCGCCAGTATGCAATTAAAAGAATGTCGTCATGCCTGATGGTACAAAGATTCTTTTACCACGCTTTAGGACGTTTTGTCCAGCGCCTGCTGAGTACATAGAACGATACAAACATATAGCAAAAACGGTACTTACAACCTCTTTATATTATTTCTTATGCAATATCCCACTTAGATAAGTTTAATAAAAATATGCAGTTAGAAACTGGCATGAAATAACAGCTTCTCTGTAATAGCCAAGTATGGTTACAGGCAAGCACGCAGAAGAAACAATGAATTTAGGTAGAGCATTACGTAAGCGCATTTGACGTACCGTCCGCAGGAAAAGGTTACCCGCTAAAAAACAAAGCAATTGACGAACTCTTTCATGAACAAGTGGACCACACCAAGCCCACCCTCAAGAAGTGTGTCCGGCTTGTCCTCTTTCATGTTGGCCCTCAAACGAACAAGAGAAAAACACGACGCAGCTTTTGAACCTTTATGCGCGGACAGTGTAATACTTGTAGCACGTACCAAAGCTTGCTTACAGGATACAGATTGCAAGTCGTGGCACGTGCGAACATTAATAGGTCTCAGTCTTTCCAATTTGCCACTTGACCTCGCAGTTCTACCGTTTGTGTTGGCCACTACAGGTCAGTGTCGCCATAGTACTGAAGAGGGACTCCCAGGTACTTCGCTGGTGGTGTTTCCCAGTTGATATTCAGAAAAGCTTTTGGAGTTACCACCCACTGCCCATACAAAAAAAAAAAACCCGCCGGTTCCAAAGGCAGCCAGCTCGACGAGGTCGTCTGGCTCGTCTTCGATGAGGTCGTCGTTGTGTTGCTGTCGTCACACACACGTACGCTCCTGACCAACTACACAATTTGCACAAACACGTTGCTTATCCTGGTAATGGTTTTCAACACCCCAAACAATGCTGGATAGCCCAGGTACACCCAAGATGCTTCGCATAACATTGATTCCCACAGTGCGTGGGATCTGCACAATTTTTGTCTTAGCATCCGTTATCTTGTCCAGTTTCATTGTGTTACGTTCACCCATTGTCTTGTATTTCCCTCACCTTATAAGCCTTAAAATTTATCGTGACATTACCGAATAAAATTAGTTGTCATAGAAGCGGTTTCGCCTGCCCGTCTCCTTTCTTGTCGAAAAAGTTTCATCTTCGCAGCGCTTGAAAGTACATCAGTTACGTTTCAACATAAACCGTATTGAATCCCCGTTGCTGTTTCGACCGCAGAGTGACACCTCGGGAGACTACAGGAAAGCGCTTCTTGCCCTCATCAATGGAAATTGATTGTGTGTAAGTAATCGTGTCGTATGGCGTCTTCGTGGGACTTGCATGGTCCACTAGCACTGACCCTAAACGTGTAATGACTGGCACGCTGTTACAGAATGCGACGTCCGGAATGTGTCTGCTAGAAAACGCAATGGCGCTGGAGTTAAGACTATTCCCAACTGGTTTGGTAAATTGTTAACTTTAAAGCTGGTGTATCTCGCGGCACGCTCTAAGGCCGGATATGTCGAAGGCGTGCAAGTTTTGCGATTTCTAGTGAGCACACATGACTTGGAACATGTTCCTTACAGGGAATAATTAAAAAGATTATAGGGTTTTTACGTGACAAAGCCACGATCAGGTTATGAGGCACGCCGTAGTAGGGGGGGGGGGGGGGGGGGACTCCGCAAATTTGGACCACCTGGGGTTCTTTAACGGGCACCAAAATCTAAGCACACGGGTGTTTTCGCATTTCGCTCCCATCGAAATGCGGCCGCCGTGGCCGGGATTCGATATACCGCGACCTCGTGCTTAGCAGCCCAACAACACAGCCATGCACTAATCAAAAGGGAATAATTAAGAAGCTATCTAGCGAACCTTTTTCTTAATTAGTCACCTGGACATAGCGATTCGTCGCCCAAGTAACGTCCGTCTGCTAAGCTAATTTACATAAGTCAACGAAATCTTGTTATATGCTTCACGTGATGTAAAAAAAAAAGGAAATAATGGAACTGCAAAGAAATACCCGGTAATCACTTTTGCTTCGAGAACATTTCCGAGGTTAAAACTAGCACCTAACTTTTTTTTTCATGCACGGAAGCAGCTTACAAGTCAAACTGCCAAATTGTATATAGGCTCATTCCATGCAAAACGTGCCAGACACGAAAAGTGCCCATCATTAATTTTCTTGAAAAAAATTGGCCTACATTGCCTTTGTGTGAATAAGGTTTCACCAAAGTATTTTCGTTGCCAAAAATGTTTTGCTCACGTGAGCGCTCTGAGATTTCCGCAAAGAAGCAAAAGTTGGTTGGAGGTACATATTTTTCAATCAGGTATGAAACTAGATGCCATAACAAATTTTATTTTAGACTATTATATTGGCATTCTTCTTGCATATGACGTCATAATTGAATGAATTTTAGAATTTTCCGTGTTTATTTGGCTCAGTAAAAAGCAATAAAAGTTGCGTTTTCTGAAATTTCTTTATTAAACTGCGTTATTTTTTCAGGTATACCATAATTTTTCTCCCGTTTTGCCTGTTGCTATAATGTATGCTAAAAATAATTTGGAATTATTAACAAATATAGTCTTTTAGAAAAATACCTACAAAGTTGGGAAGGAAATGAATTTCTTATGATATTCAAGCCAAATTTAAGCATTAAGGCCCTCCAGATAAATATGTCAGATGCTGAATATACGCACCGACTTCATAGCTTGCGATTCGGAAATTTTCGTTAGAGTAAATTTTTCGAGTAAATAATTTTCGTTAGAGTAGGAGACTATAGTCTCCTATGTAGTGCGCATGTATTTTGTTAAATAAAATGTATGTGAAACTTATTTTTGCATAGCTTGTCATGCACCAACAAGAAACTGAGCCCGTATTCACAAAAAAAATGTTCTTACGCTACAATCATTGTTCCTAAGTGCGAATGCCAGCCAGTCGTGATTTTGGACATATTATTAGTTCAGGCAGGGGGCCAATGGCAAATAACACTGATGTATAAAAAAATTAATTTGACCGCTAATCCGTTTTCCCGCTCCAGTATAACGGTGTGCCAATATGATGCGAGTTCTTTCACAGCTCCCACCATATCGGTACAAGGTTACACTGGTTATCTTTCCTCGGTGCTAAAATTAGCACTGTCTGAGGAAGAAAATAGAAGAAAGAACTCCATGAAAGTGTGCTTTTCTAGGTGGAAGCCTATTTGGACCCTTGGGTACGGCTGGCGTGCTTATTGCAGACTTAAACAATGGATGTTTTAAACAATGTTCTGCACAATAACTGCTTATCATTTTCTTTGCTTTACGCACTTATTATGAATTTCTTCATTCATTTATTTATTCATTTGCAGGTATAACGTTCGTACCAGGAATCTGCGGAGAATCCGGTGTCTTCATGTGGCAACAGGCTACGCCAGCGCATTGGGAACGCTAAAATTTTGACTTTAAACAGCAGAATTGTGCGATGCAGTTGCGCAAAAAGCAGCCCTTAAAAATTGCGGTAGACCTTAATTAAAATCAAATGAATATGTATTTAAGTAGTCAAGTGTTTATTGTGTGAATAAGGTTTCACCAAAGTATTTTCGTTGCCAAAAATGTTTTGCTTACGTGAGCTCTCCGAGATTTCCGCAAAGAAGCAAAACTTGGTTGGAGGTATATATATTTTTCAATCAGGTCTGAAACTAGATGTCATAACAAATTTTATTTTAGACTATTATACTGGCATTCTTCTTGCATATGACGTTGGATAGATCACGGTTATACGTGCGAATCGGCATCATCGTCCAGCCGAATGCATCCTAGATCACCTGATTCTAAGGCCACGTACTAAGTGATGACCGCGATTAAATGGCCGTTCTACGACCGACGCCTTGGCCGTGAGCGGCGCTGGATAACACCCTGTGATTCAGGTTCTTTTCTTTAATTGTTGCAGATGGTTCGCTGAGGCGTAGCCTCCGAGAACTCAATTGAGGACAAAGCCGTTTGTTGCAAAATGCACACAAAGCTTTTAATACAAATAATGTAAATATGAACGCAAAATAAACGCTCAATGAAAAATTCGCAACAAGAAACAAAATACAGTCAGAGCTATAACAGTACCAACAGCACTCGAGTCAGGGGCAGATTGCGAGTGTGAGCGCGTGCAACAGTTTGACGCGGAGGGGCGGAGACTAGGTGACGAAGGAAGTGGCGTTGGTCTCGACAAAAGGTCGATTCGGTTGAGCGGTGAGCAGGCGACCAGAACGTGGCAGCTTGAAGGTAGGACGCAGGCGGCTTGTCGGCACATGCATCTGGTCGGGCAGCCCGTAGCCCGACTGCTCGCGCTCTGCCTGCGGGCGAAGAAGTTCGCCTGCCTCGGGTAGCTGTCCGTGCTTGACAAGAACGCCTGCAAACGGGTTGACAGGAGGCCCCGGTCGGGTGAAGCCCTGGAGGCTCGGGTCCAGAAGCCGATTGCCCGCCTTCAGCTCTCTGTCCGGTGGCCGATCTTCACCCTTGAGTCTGTTTCTGGAACTCTCTCTATCCAGCCAGTGCGCCTGGCTTTTCTGCCCCTCTGGTCTATATGTGTCTACCGGATTGACGAACCTCGGGCTCCAGTGTTCATCGGTGATTGGCCCCTGGTTTCTTCCGGTTGGATACAGTTCCTCTTTTTTGTTTCCTTGCGCCGCGCGTTCTCCTTCCGAATGATGCTCGATGTCGTCGTCTTTCACCAAGCTCGGGATACGCCTCCACGCGAGCGATTTTTGTTGTCATCGTCTTTCTCATCACACAATCACACATCACACAATCCCGGGGCTAACCTTGTACACAAATACCCACGAAAGTTGCTTGAGAGATGGCGTCGCGGCAGCTTGATTGTTAAACTACCACACTACAGTTATCTTTTCGTCCAGTATGATTTCTATTTACTTAATTATGCATTTAAACTAAACGCAACAATTAACTTACATGTGTTACCTGTGGCTTAATATCATGTAACTTGGTATGGTTGTGACTAACAAGAAATCGAGGCTCTCGGATCCCCTTATTCTCTTCACTAACTGCCTTGAGTGACTTGAGCCGACCGCTACCTTTCCCCAACACAGGGTAGCCAGCCGGTACTTACACTGGCTAACCTCCCTGTCTTTCCTCCCCTTTTGTTTCTCTTGAGCCGACCCGCAAAGTGTTTATCATGGGCGTCGCTGAGAAAGTCATGGTCGATTGCGGTTTCGATTGCGGTTTCCCTCCAGAGTCCATTAGTGGTCGCTCGACCATTTACTTGTATATTTTAGGGGGCGTGTGCATTGGCATTGCATTAAAGTTGAAGTGGCCATCGAAACCGTTGCTTTCTTTAATACGAGAGAACAATGCAGATGCGTGTCGAAGAGTATCCTTTGCCCGTCAACTGAGCTCAGTTGACGTGCAACACAGTGTCTCTGAGCTCAACACAGTGTCTCTGGCTTCGAACGGTTCCTTGGCTTTCAAATTGTTTCCACCAAGGTACTGCACTCGCGTTATAATAAACATCATCCGACGTTAGTTGTACTATTACAACGCCAGAGTTCCTTCTAAATTTTTGCGAGCAGTCATTTCAGTACATGAATTTACACTCATGATGCTCACGCTATGTCACGAACGCTATGTCACGGGCAAATGCACAAACAGTGTGATCATTACACATGGCGAAATGTTCAAGGACTCAAAGTTGCGCAATCTCTCGCAGTAGCGTTAAGTCACTGCATGTCTCGTTCGAGTGATATTATTCAACGCTTGGCAAAGCAAATTGAGAATCTCGCGTACATATATAGCTGGGAAACAGGCGGAATATCCTGAGCACAGTTCAGAAATCTAAGGCAAGTTGGCGAACACACAGCTATAGAAGAAGCGCACACGGAGTGTTCGATGTCACGAAGTCGCAGAGTATTATTAATCAGAAATCATCCGCAGTACACGCCAAGCTGTAGAATATGTTGTCACTGACTGTATGCTTGCAATTTGCTTTCAATGTACAGCACTTGAAACAGGCGTGTACGGTCAAGAAAATCACACTAATTGCACCGACAAAACGAAATCAAGCACAAAAAAGTAAGATCGCAGACGTTCGCACAATTGATCAAAACGATTATTGATGGAACGTTGAGAGACAGTCTAGCCGAAGAAGCGGCACTTGTTGGTTGGGTTCATCTTCGAGCCCGGCGCACAGCGGAAGGCGTCGGCGAACGGCTGGAAGTTCCTGACGACCCGGTTGCAGTCGGCGCCATACAGGTTGTCGGGGTGGCCACAGGCGCATGTCAGGTGGCACAGGGTCAGAAAAAACACCTGGGGCTCACTGAAGCGGTGTGAGAGTCGCAAGCCGCTAGAGGCACCATCCAGGAAGGCCGCGAAGGCTACCTCGACCGCAGGCACGTCGGGAAACAGGTCCACCTGTTTGGAAAGCGATCAGCATACGTAACACACTCAACAATCGCAATATTTGAAAAGACGACCGCGTTTCCAGATTGTGTGCCTGACAGGCTTCGTGTATACGCATGCGGTCCATTTCGACTGTCAGCATCTGTTCAAAAAATCAACTATAGGACGAAGAACGGCTCAATTAAGTGGATACGTACTATATTGCTGCTAAAGCGTGTGGCTGAATAAGTGGAGATGGAATCTGTGTATGCGTATCTATATTGTTGCACAAAAACTCATATTTACAGATATATACAAGACAAGGCGAGTAGCACAGACGTGGCAACAGCCAAGATGGCGAGAAGCAACCTCTACCTCGCCTTCGTCTGTGCCTGCCTGATGCTGTAGTTCTGTCTCGCGGCAATATAGACGAAAACGAAATGAAACTGACTCGTGCGCCAATGTTGTGAAAGGATTTCTCCTCGTCAGTGGCAACTGAGAAGAACATTGCGCTGGGATGTAGTCGGTTTCACTTGCATGTTTAACAAGCAAACACCATAGACGGAACAAAAAAAAAAAGAAGGTAGACGCAAGACAAGCGCTAACTTGCAGCCACTGTTTCTTCGGAGCAGATATATGCGTGCATATAGAGAAGCAATGGATGCACGCAGACCGCGCCGCACATACGGGGCAAGGAACATCGCAACCTCATCTTGCAACGTATAAGAACGACCAAATCGCAGCTTTCTTTGTGAAAGAAATTCTTGTAAATGTATACTTCCTAGTATTCTGTTCCTGAGTAAGAGTGGGGACAGGCTTTCGGGTGACTTATAGGAGCTTTGTACAACCGACAGAATGAGAATACATGTTTAAGAGACACGTCTGTAATGTTTATCAGCAATGATCAAACTCTTATAGAAAGAATGCTGTGGCTTGGTTGCATACGCATTTCAAGATGCCCACACTGTTCATCGCCGCTTATAAGCGAGTTGCGGTCTGCGTACGTTGCTTGACAAGCTTCTTATGTGCACGTTGTCTGCTCCAAATAAAATTTCGCTGCGAGTTAGCGTTAGTCTTGTGTGCATTCCTTCATTTCCCCTATCTGTGGCGCGCACTCGTTAATCTTGAAAGCGGAAGCTAAATTTTGCATTTGCTACGTTTCTCTATACGTCGAGTCTGAGTGCGTTAAGAGCCCCAGCGACGTTCCCTGTAGCTGGCGCGCCGAGTACAGAAAGTCACCTGAGTGCAGCGGTGACTGTAGTTTCCAGCCAGACGATGAACTCCGGCGTGCCGTGGCTCCTATCAGTTGTTAGATGCTTATATCTGGCTCACAGAACACTAATCGCATTTACTACTGATAAAAATTCGGAGGACGCTTAAGCTCCGCCTTTAAGAGTGGAAAGTAATAGCACTCAAAGATCCCTGACTGCTTCTCACGCTTCCCGGAAGCTACAGCTTATGCAGCTGTAATATTTACCGGGAAACGCTGGCGGCGAACGCTATGCACGAAGGCGAGCTTTCTGGTAGAACGCGGCCCCTCGCGTGGGCCGATCCCGGCAGTAAAGCGTAGCCGCGCGTATTATTATTTTAATATTTCAGTCTGCGAAGATTTAATATAAAAGGCATGCGGTGTCGGCTTTTCGTTTCATGACATTTATTTCTGGGCTGTCATTGTCAAAATCCTGAGGAATAACTTTGTCAAGAATGTGAGACAAGGCATGCAATTTTAGCGATACCGCACATACCGCATGCCTAAATTTGTAGGGAATTTTCGCTCACGGGGTCGCGGGCGCCGGACGCCGGTTTTCTGCGACACGGGGCCCTTTACGCCAACTCGTTCAATGTTTTGTTGTTGACCTATAGAGGAGTACCTCGCAGCGCAGGCGCCTCTCGAAATTGACTCGAACCGTGGAGTCGCCAATCCACGAATCGGCCACGGGCTTGCCCATGGCGTCCACACCGATGCCGCTGCCGTCCACGGCACCCACTAGCTGGCGAGCGAAGAGGAATCCCAAGCCTCCGAAGAGCATCGCCCGCGTGCCCTCGCGGTGATAGGCCGGGTGCGCCAGCAGCCCCAGCGACAGCCGCACCGTGTTCAGCAGGTACCAGTAGCGGGCGTACGGCTGCGTGTAACTGCCCGGCAGCCGGTAGTCCTCCTCAGCTTCGGGCGTGTCCCGCAGCGCGTGCCAGACCAGGCGCGTCTCTTCCCACAGCTGCGTCAGCGACATCGTGCCGTTCCGCGGGAACGATTCGAAGGCTCGTTCCAGCACGTCCTCGGTCAGGTACTCGCCTCGGGGCCACAGAGCGATCCTCGCCTTGGAGAACTTCTCGATGGCGATGGCCTTAGTGTGATCGTCTAGCCACAGGGATCCTTGCGTCTTCTTGATAGCAGCCTGCTGGTTTTGGACAAATTGAAAAAGCGTAAAATACTGGCTGACCTTCCTTTTAAACAGTGAAAACTGAATATGCCGAGTTAGACGACTGGATAGTGTGCCCTAGTGGTCATCGGGGCTGTTACCATTGCGACAAGAAAGCGAGGAGGAAGGCGAGCGAGCTCCTTTCCAACTTGACAAATGGCCGAAATGGCATTAGTTCCAACAAATGACCGAAGCCATGAAGTGCACTGAGCATGCACACTTGTAAAAAAAAGTATGAAACAATAAAAGGAGCTGGCTGCAGCCGTAAACATGCAACGTGTCCACTTTGCAGCTCTTCATTCAACCCAGTTGGGCGCTGAACATGCCCAAGAATGTCTCTATTTACGCATCAAAATATAATTCTCTTTAAAACGCGCAAAAATAATGCATCGACATTTTCGTTTCTTCCATAACGGGCACTGTATAAGCTAGCTTGAGTGCCGCAGCGTCTAAAATCGTACCACCACTACTGCATATCATATTAGAGCCTTGAACGAAAACTGCGCAGCGAGGCGTGCTAATACGTTAGTTTTTTTTTTTTTTTTTTTTTTTTTGTGGCACTCGCAGCTTGTGAAAACTACCAAGTATAGGCAACCGCATGCAAGGGAAATGAGCGCGAGAGCGGAGGTAAGGAGGCCGACGAAACAGCGCCATAGAGTTTGGTTGTCACGTAACACAATGAAAACAATGACCACGGGTATAGGCATCGCTGTTGACCTGACGGGCTTAGTAACACCGCATGTACGCCTATACGGCGGCCTCTGTGGGTACAGAAATACTAGACAGGTTAACACGGATTGGCGACAGGTCGGAGGTGATATGTAGCCGTGTCACGTTACTTTAACGTTAGTTTCCTGTCTCGACACTGCCTATAGGAGCCATCGTGTTGTGCAGGACTGCACGCGCCAAACCGGCCGCCCTTGCCGTCTTCGAGCACGAGCGCAGTGCCCAACGTGCCTTGACGACGTCCGCGAGCCTGTCGCTAATGGCGCCACGTTCCTTGGCAGTGAAGCGTGCGACGCTGTCCGCCGCGGCGACCAAGAGTTCGTAGCTGGCCTCCACCTGAGCAGCGCAGAACCGGGGTCGCTCCTGGCGAGCGAGCGACTTCTCGCCGAACAGCGCGAACAGCAGGCGGCCGGGGTCGGCCACCACCCCGTGAGTCTGCACAAACAGCCAGGCTAGATGACGCTTCAGCTGCGAGGCCGACAACCGGCGGAAAATCTCCCGCACGGCGTCCAGGAACACCTGGTCGCTGACCAGCAGCAGCACATCATCAGAAGACTCCTGTCCAAGACCTAGCTTGCGGTTGATCGCGTCACCGACGAAGCCGGCGCTCGACAACTCCGGGTAATCGGCGAGCGCCTTCAACGGCAGCACAGCGGGCCTCTTGTTCCTGTTGGTGGCGGCCCGGAGCAGGACGTCGAAGACGAATCGTTGCACGTGGAAGGACTCGTTGATGGCCGCCTTTGTCGGACGCGTCGCGTTGCCGGAGGCCATCTGGCGGTAGAAGAGATTCCAATAGCGGACGTACAGTTGCTCGTTGATGTCGTTGAAGAACGGCGCCCACTGAGAGATCAGGTCGTTGGGCGCGAACAGCAACCGACGCTGGTGCGGGTAGTCTTGCGAATTCGGGAGCATCTGTATGCTGAACCACAGCGGCGCTTTCCAGTTGAACGCGAGGTCGAAGAGCACCTCTGCGGGCGAAGACGTCCCGTCCGGACCATCGTCGGGCCACTGGAGTCCCCGGTCCCTCAAGAAGCGCAACGCGACGTCGGCCGTGGATTCAGCTTGGTTCATGCAGACATCGAACATGGTGGTAGCCTTGGTCGCCGTGGGAAGCAGAGAAGCACTGCGGCGAAGCCATTCCGGCAGGTCGCTGAGCCACTCGAACACCATGTCCGACTGGGCAGACCTGGCTGACCGATGCCTCGGCCGCCACTTGGCGCATACGTAGGCGCTAAAATTGTCGCATGGGTCCACGCTCGGGTCCATGCCTGACTCCAGCGTGTAGCGGTGCAGGCGGCAGTCGGAGGTGTCGCACACAGGTTCCCTGTCGGCCGTTTTTCGTGTGCCGGCGAATACGAAGACCACGAGCAAGATCACCGCGGAACAGAAGACGATGAGAATGGCCTGCGTGTTCAGGGAACGCGTACTTGGATCCAGCGTCGAGACGTCGTCACCTGGGGAATATTGCTGCGTAGGAACAACAGGCAGAGTTCGTCTACTCAGTGGTAACGCGTTCGTATTTCACATGGTCGGGGATAAATGCACAATCCTATAAATTTCATTGCTATTTCTTTTCCCGCTTCGCTAGTATTCGAGATTACGCTATCACACCCGGAATCGGCCGGTGGGGAAAGGTATAGAGCAGATGGAAAGGAATCCTTACATCACACGGGCCTCGGATAACAGCTCACGTTATGGACGAACAGGCACTTGGAACAGGGGCGCTATAACGTAAAGTTATATTCCAACCTTTTCTATTCCAATTCTCCAATCAGGCCTCCACGATTGGTTTAAAAAAATTTTCGGGCCACCCCCGACTTCTCCTGTCTGTCACGCGACGTCACGAAAACCGCGACAGTTTCCATCACGTGTAGACACTCAATATGCATGATTAATCCGAACAAAAAAATTATTGTTCCTCATTTGACGCTTTTTTGCCCTTAGCCCTCTGCTATTGGTCAAAAGATTCCGGGCTACGCTCTCTTCGCCTGTTTGTCACGCGACGTCACAAAAGCGCGAAAACTCCCCGCGTCAAAGTGACGTGTACGCATTAAAGATGCATTAATAATTTCATATGCCGAACAGAACTGATACTGTTCTTGAATAGCCAGAGACTGGAGCGCTATAACGTAAAACTATTCCAAACTTTTCTATTCCAGTTCTGCAATCAGCCCACCGCGATTGGTCAAGAACTTTTTGGACCACACCCACTTCACCTGTCTTTCACGCGACGTCACGAAAACCACGATAGCTCCCCATCTCACATGACGTGTACACACTTATTATGCATAATTAGGCCGAACAAAACAAAAATAGTTATTTCTGATTCGACGTCTTTTTGCCATTAGCGCTCGGCTATTGGTCAAACGTTTTCGGGCTGCACCCACTCTACCTGCCTCTCACACTACGTCAAAAAACCGAAAAGCCGCGCCAAAGTGACTCGTACACTTTAAAGATGCATTAATATGCCGAATAAAACTGAATTTTTTTCTGAATAGCAGCAGGATGCCCCGTTGCGAAAGGAATAAAAGATGGCTGCCGCCGATCGCTCCGGCACTGGCTACTCGCCCCTGCCGGAGAGCATGGGTTTATTTGCGTGTAACAAACTTTTGGCGTGGCCGTGTAAAGTTTTCGAGAACTGTCGACACGTTTACGACCTCGCTCTGCCAATTCTTCTTTGCTGAGGATCCGTTTTAGCGTCATTCTTAAGCTTCCGTTGCTGGCCGCCGCGATTGTCGACGAGCCACCGCAAGCTTAGTAAGAGAAAGCAGACCAATCGCAGACGCTGCCACCAGCCTCTTCAACCGGTTATCGATCGTCAGTGCAGTGGCTCGGCCCATCGAATTCCTCTCCACTTGAGCATGCTCCTCGCCTCTTGTGAGCCAATTAGATAAGACAAGCCACTCAGTGCGGGCAATGTTATTCGTTTTTCAAGAAAACAAAAGTGACTTCCTTTGAACGAGGGAAGCATTTGATTGGTTTGTTCAGACAACCCTGTGGGTGACCGCCCGATGCTTGCGTCGGCGGTTACGCAAATTTGACGTCAGGGGATTGTAATAAAAACATTGGAATATTTTTACGTTATACGGCCCCTGCTCCGTTCCGAAATGAATAGAAGATGGCTGCCCATCCATCGCTCAAGAACTCGCTACTCGCACGTGCCGATGAGCATGGATTTATTTCCACCTAACAAGCCTTTTTCTTGGCAGTAAAACGTTATCGAGCCCTTTCGGCAGGTATATACGACGTCACACTGCCAACTTTTCCTTGCTCAGGATCCGTTTTAGCGGCATTCTTAGCTGTGCGTTGCACGCCGCCGCGATTTTCGACCAGCCACCGCAAGCTAAGCATAAGGGAAGCGGACCAATCGCAGACGCCGGCAGCTGCGCTCTTCATCCGGTTATCGATTTTCACTGCGCTTGCTCGGCCCATCGAGACCCTCTCCACTTGAGCCTGCTTCCTCGCGTCTCTTACCAGCCAATTCTATAAGAAAAATCGTTCAGTGTAGCCACTGTTATTCGTTTTGAAAGCGAACAATAGTGGCCTCCTATGAACGAGGAGGGCGTTTGATTGAGCTGTTCAGACAATGCTGCAGGTCACCGCCCGGTGCTTGCGTCGGCGGTTACGTAAATTTGACGTCAGGAGATTCGAATAAGAACAGAGTGGAATGGTTTTACATTCTAGGGCCCCAGGATCGTTTCGTTATTCCATCAAGACATCTGATTTGATAGAAACTGGAATGTAGATTCCAGCTGCTTCCAATATTTTTGTGAAATTCGGTACGTATATGCATTTTTGTTACTATGCAGATGGGATGTCCTGAGATATGCGGTACTCGGTTAAACAAGTATGATATTGTTAGTCACGGCCAACAGCATTATTGTCGGCAGGAACTCCCACGAGCTACCCGCTTAGAATGTGTGGGCTAGGCGAAGAGCTACTCGTAATAGTGCAGCCTCTTGATAGATGATACCACAAAACTGCAATGCAAATGCGAGTGGAAGGAGTAGCAGAATAAAAGTGCGATGTCTGAAAGACGTCACAACAGTCATGAATGGAGCTTGTTTCACTGCTTCCACGAAGCGGGTAAGACGAAACAGCACCTGCTTTACCATATATGCTTGATATCTGCCAATATGAAGGTTGTGGTGATGTGCAAGCCGCGCATATAATGTGTGTGCGGTGTGCGATACGATTGTGCAAAAGAAGGGGAAACCAAGGAGATAACAAAATGTATAAGTTCGCAGAGAGTTGGCGGCGAAGCGACGAACCGTCGTACAACGCACAAAACAGTATAGAGTGCAGCGAACCCAGCCAAGAATGCAGCAGTGAACAAGCGAAGGCGCTAGAGCCAAGTGGAGATAGACCACGAAGCCCAATCGAACCATCGAAACTGTCTGCAAAAAGAAGAGGAACAAGACTCGGTCAGGCCAAACATTGTAGGCGCAGGGCCGGAGCCCGTGTCATTCAACACAAGATTTCCGATACGCTTCGTAGAGTGATTCCGGCTGTCTTTGCAACATTTGTAATCACTTGTACCATGGTAACGTGGTGCAAGCACTAGACAAATTACGAGCTCATATACCCAAAATGTAAACAAGCGGAATAGTGTTAGCGACGTTGCAAAGCAAGTACGTTTCTTAACACAAACATGGCAAAGCCGATTCAACAGCCAGTTGCACTGAATGCAATACACCTCATTCATTTTCTTTGCGCATTTACTGTACCATGGTAACAAGGCAAGCAAGCTGGGGAACTGTAAACACGTGACGTTTACATCACGTTTCTCTATATATAGGCACACAAATGTTGAACAATAATGACAGCTAGTCGCAGGATATTACAATATTCATGCAGCAGCGAAGTTCCTTTGAGGACAGCCACATAGACCGGTATGGACACGCTCTGTTCTGCGTTTGCTAGGTTCGTATTGCATAGATCATTGAGCCGCCGCTCACTGTAGTGTATTCTGCCGATACAAAACAACTAAGCGCAACTTCTCGTCACCAGACCCATATCAACCGCACTCTAACGGTACTACGAAGAGGGCGTGTTACAAACTTCAAAAGAAGGATTGAAACCGGACGGACATGCTAAACACTAGCTACACCGATTGCGAGATCTTTGTGCACACTCGCGCCTCCCAACTCCCACCAAACTTAGCAAACGACCAACTTTATTGCTGCTTCAGGTTATCAAATACGAACAAAGCTAGACTATAAGGAGTCGCAGAACAAGAGGTCGCAAACGTGGAAACCAGGTCAGGGAGGTTGGACGCGAAGATACGGCGGAAATGTACGGAAACACGGCAAGCGGATACTAACGACGCTGAGGGTGCAAAGGCCTAGCGAATATTTATTGAGCACATCGGCCAAGGCATTCAACGAATACACCTGGACAACGCACGACGGCTAAAATAAACCGCGCTACAAAGACAGTTCCCCGAGAAGCTGAACTGGCTCACAACATTGTAACAGGGTCGCCTCGCGTTTCTGCAGAACAGCCTACAAGGTATCGTCCGTTAAACAGCTTCGGAACAGCAGCTCCACTCCGATCAACGCGTTAACGCCGATCCTCGGTACGACTACATTTGTGGGAGCGAGAACATGCGGTGCCTTCAGCTGACAACAAAGCCAAGCTATGGTACGCTATTCACTCGGATTTTGCGTCACGCTCCGCTACATATAGGGTGTTGAACCATAAATGCTCCATGTTGGTCCCATATTCATATGTGTATATATCTTGATGCAACAGCTCTGGCAGCGTCTACAACATATACGTGTGGTATAAGCTCGGGAGCACAAGACATTTTTTAAACGAGAACTATGAAACGTTGCGACGCTATCTAAGGGTATGAGTTTCAAGTGACTGCATTACAAGAACATCAAGTCGACAGCCCGGTCTGTCGCCACGATCAAGAACACCATATACCACATATACCTACAGCACTTATGGCGAATTCGGCAAATCGCATCGGTGCGCAGCCGGGTGCTCTGGTGCGATGATGACTGGACGAAACTTCGTACCAGGGGGCACCGCGGTGCGATTTTCAATTTTGCGATTAATCTTAAGTAGTAACCACCGATGGATGACAACACTGCGGATAAAGATGAGGTGAAACAGGCTTACGACAGGCTGGTGAACGTTTAGACAAGTGGATTTATCTATGAAAAAATTTTTTAAAAAATACCTCGTCCTGTTTGAGACGGTAACATATATATCTTTACGTGGTTGGTGGAGTCGCGGACAGAGCCATGATAAATACAGGTGCGCGCTTCACGAAAGGCCGGCCAGCGTGTCAGATGCTTTATCCAGGGGCTGTATTCTGAAACAATCCACTTCAGCGATACTCTCGCCTCGGTGATAGTTCGCCGTCAGGCGCGCTCTGATTGTCTGGTTGGGCAAAATTGAATGACGTAGTTCAACCAATTTTGCGAAAACAACCAATCAGCGCGCACCAGAAGGCGAGATATCGCCGAGGAGGTAGTATCGCCGAAGTGGATCGTTTCAGAATAAGGCCCCAGGTATTTTATCCACAATTCATTTAGGGCTAACGATAGAGCTTTCCCCACGCACGAATCGATGCTCGACAAGGGCGAGACATGGACGGACAGACTCACGTTCATGCGCCACCTATGCGGAGTCCTTGGCTTGAAGACAAGCGCTGCCGCTACGCTCGCCATGGATGTTCTTCGACTGTCGTATTCAAGCGGCCGCGTGTTCGGCGGCGAGAGCAGAGACCATGCATTTCTAACCAGGGCGGATGCTTTAGCGGAAGGGTGTACGGCAGCTGGAATAACGGCACTGCCTCCGACGTAAGGGGCGGCACCAGCAGGTGGCCCTGTAGTTGTAGCAGCAGAGCCGGAGTTAGCAGGCGGTAATGCGTCAGCGGAAGAAACGGTGCCAGCAGGGGGAATGGCGTCGCTAGCCAGAGCGGAAGGGCCAGCAGGCGGAACTGCAGGAGCAACCGCATCGCCAACAGGAATGACAGAGTCAACAGGAGGAGGACCTGCGGGGAACGCTGACACGACGCCGCCAGAAGAACTCCCAGCGATGGTTTGGTTCCCGTCGACGGGGGTGGCCTCCGGCTGTCGCTGCGCCAGGTCATCGTCCGGCTTCTGCTTCAGTTTCTTCTTCCTGGAGCGGCTGCTGCGCGAAGCCTGAGACAGCTGCGATGCCGTTGACGACCGCCTCTTGCGCGGCGGTGGTCGGTCGTCGGCCCGCTGTGGAGTCCCGCTGACTACCGCCGCAGCTGCTTTTGGTGCTGCTGACGCTTCCGTCGCAGCAGTTCTCAGCCCTGCGGCTGCTGGAGCCCTTACCGCGGCTGGTGCGCTGGAGAGCGCGTCGGAGGTCGCCGCATTGTCTGCGAGCTGTTCTCTGCTGTCGGACATGGCAGGTTCCTTTGAGGAATACTGCCACGGCAGCGGAGGAACGAAAACGGCAACCGTCAAGGTCGGAAGCTTCTTCTTATTCTCACGCGCGCATGCGCTTGCACGCGCAGTGCTTCCTCGTGCGCGCGTGATGATGATGGTGATTCCTTGTTTAGTGGAACAAACCCACTGTGGGGGATAAGCAATGTAGCATGTGGTAATACGATAAAAAAGCAAGAAAGAAATGTAGTCGAAGATTTGAAAGAAACCGATAATAAGCAAAATAGCGCGTAGTAATGCAGTCAGCCTTGCATAAACAGATAGAGTAACAAGAACTCAATATTAAGAATACCTAAATTGAAGTAAATGGTCGAGGTAAACAACAAGTTAAATTTTGAATAATAATAATAATAATAATAATAATAATAATAATAATAATAATAATGTCGTCGTCGTTGTTGTTGTTGTTGTTACTTGTGTTTTCTCTATTTGAATTTTATCATTTATTTAAGGAGAAATCAAACATGAGAAATAGGAACTTATAACGTGGAAATAGGGGGTAATTTTTTCTGCCGCAGAGAGAATTATAAGTGGCTCTGGACGAGTTCCTGTGGCTGCACCCCAGTACCTATGCTAGGCCAATCGCATGAGGCGTAACTGAACCCAAACCGAACGTGCGTTTCGAACCATTCCGATGGCGCCCCAAGTGAGAGTGGAACAAAACTGCGTAAAGGCAGCCCTAGATTATGAAGCCGAATTTCCAAACATCGTTTTCGTTGAGTTGAAAACCGCCGGCACAATAGAAAAAAGTGATCGACGGATTACGGCACAGCGGTCCACATATATGCAACTAAAGACTAATCTAAACGAGATACGTCATCGCAGCCTTTAAATGACACTTCGAATCGCCGGGTAGGACATGCATTGTCGGTTACAAGTATGATTTAGTTGCATAAAGTTCGTAGATTTTGCTAACGAGAGGCTTTTTTTTTTCTTCGGTCAAAGAAAACTGCCTATATCTGGCCGCAGTGATATGCGCAGTTGCCGGCAGCAGAGATATTACCGGACCTCTTAAAGAGGCTCGTGCTAGAGAATCAGTTATGTTATTAAGGTGAATCTCTCGGCACTGATACCATACTAAGCTAACTAAACTTAAGTGAGGCGGAACTAATCCATGAAATGTGTTCAAAGCTGCATACAGAAAAAGAATCTGTGACAATAACTACCCTTCTAGCATAAAGTGGCCGTTTTCGCAAAGCAAAAATTATCGCTAAGAGTTCGGCCTGAAAGATTCGTGCATAATCTGTAAGGCGAAGTGAAAGAAGACCATGGAGTCTAGGGATGCTGAGCAGATTCTCGAAGCCTGCCTTCTTTTCACACGAGGAAGCATCACTCGCTATTACGTCTTCTAGGAAACGGGCCAGATAGTCTCGCAAAAGGGCATTCAAATATGTTGGGGGCAGCAATTTAGCGTCCGCAAATCAAATTTTGAGTGACGACGTTGAACTATCTAGCGGAATGACCTCACGATTACGAACATTTAGAGGTGCTAATGGTGGCTGCACAAACACAACCTGTGGAGTATGCAACTGTGGTCACGTGTTCTCATAAGATGAATTTTGTTCACAAATAAATGTCATAAATTAAAATCTTAAGCAGGTTTGAACCGTAAACATGCGGAATCTCGTGTGAAGAGAATGTCGGCGCGCTTCCTGGTATGATACATTTATTAACAACGAATTTAGGAAGACCTAAACGCAGTCGAAGAGCTTCCCTCTGTAAAAGAACAAGTGGTTTTATATTTTATTCTGCACTTCCAGAAAACAAAACACAGCCAAATTCCAGAAGCGGTCTTACATACAAGCGATAAAGCATGATTAGTGTGTCATTTCGCATACCAGAACGCCGATTACTTAAACTGCGATGTGACCTACAACACAAAAGTCAGTAGCCCTGCACTCGAACCACGACCTTTGGTGGAAGTCGAACCATCCACCTTTGGTGGGACTAAAACTTAATGGCACCAAAATTGATGGTACCACCATTGATTTGAAGTTGGATTCCATATGACATCGTGAAGGTCCAGAGTCGAAGCCATGACTTTTGGTGTTAATTAAGGCGAAGTTAAAGCACTTGAAGCCACGACCCAACACGGACATATGGGCAAACCGGCCATATCTGCAAGTTAGATTCCAATTGACATCGTCAAAGTCG
The DNA here is from genome assembly GCF_050947875.1 of Dermacentor variabilis. Lineage (NCBI taxonomy): Eukaryota > Metazoa > Arthropoda > Arachnida > Ixodida > Ixodidae > Dermacentor > Dermacentor variabilis. The sequence continues at coordinate 62,938,443 of NC_134571.1, read as the reverse complement.
AGAGTCGAACCTACTATCTTTGGTCTTAAGGCGACGTTAATAAGGACACAGTTAATTAATATGTATTTAATTAGAACACCCGAACCCGTGACCTTCGGTGTTAAATAGGACGAAGACGCAGTTAATTAAGGTAGAATTAAAAAAAACAATCGAACCCATGACCTTTGGTGGGGGAAAACAAGTAAGAGGAAGTAATAACGCATTCGAATGAAACTTTCAAGTAACACGCAGTGGTTGGTTAGTGGCTATGGTGTTGGGCTGGAAAGCACGAGGTCGCGGTATTGAATCCCGGCCGTGGCGGCCGCGTTTCGATGGGGGCGCAATGCGAAAACACCCGTGTACTTAGATTTAGGTGCATGTTAAGGAACCTTCGGTGGTCAAAATTTCCGGAGTCCCACACTACGGCTTACCCCATAATCAGAAAGTGGCTTTGGCACGTAAAAACCCATAATTAATTTTTTTTCAATGTCAAGTAATGTAATGAATGCCTCGTGAGCGCGCAGGCTTTCGCCTTTATCCTCTTTAGCGTGTACTAAAGTGACTGTAAAGTTTCTATTTATTTATTTAAGGACATACTCACTTACCCTTTCATCATCATCATCAGCAGCCTGGTTACGCCCACTGCAGGGCAAAGGCCTCTCCCATACTTATGCAACAACCTCGGTCATGTACTAATTGTGGCCATGTCGTCCCTGCAAACTTCTTAATCTCAGGCGCCCACCTAACTTTCTGCCACCCCCTGCTACGCTTCCCTTCCCCTGGAATCCAGTCCGTAAACCTTAATGACCATCGGTTATCTTCCCTCCTCATTACATGTCCTGCCCATGCCCCCATTTCTTTTTCTTGATTTCAACTAAGATGTCATTAACTCGCGTTTGTTCCCTCACCCAGTCTGCTCTTTTCTTATCCCTTAACGTTACACCCATCATTCTTCTTTCCATAGCTCGTTGCGTCGTCCTCAATTTAAGCAGAACCCTTTTCGTAAGCCTCCAGGTTTCTGCCCCATACGTGATTACTGGTAAGACACAGCTGTTATATACTTTTCTCTTGAGGGATAGTGGCAACCTGCTGTCCATGGTTTGAGAATGCCTGCCAAACGTACCCCAGCCCATTCTTACTCTTCTGATTATTTCAGTCTCATGATCCGGATCCGTGGTCACTACCTGCCCTAATTAGATGTATTCCCTTACCACTTCCAGTTCCTCGCTACCTATCGTAAACTGCTGTTCTCTTACGAGACTGTGAAACATTACTTTAGTTTTCTGCAGATTAATTTTAGACCCACCCTTCTGCTTTGCCTCTCCAGGTCAGTGAGCATGCATTTCAATTGGTCCCCTGAGTTACTAAGCAAGACAATATCATCAACGAATCGCAAGTTACTAAGGTATTCTCCATTAACTCTTATCTCCAGTTCTTCCTACTCCAGGTCTCTGAATACCTCCTGTAAACACGCTGTGAATAGCAGTGGAGAGATCGTATCTCCCTGCCTGACGCCTTTCTTTATTGGGATTTTGTTGCTTTCTTCATGGAGGACTACAGAGGCTGCGGAACCATGGATTCCGTAATGCCTCCATGACTGCTGAGGTTTCTACTGAATCAAACGCTTTTTCGTAATCAATGAAAGCTATATATAAGGGTTGGTTATATTCCGCACATTTCTCTATCACCTGATTGATAGTGTGAATAGGGTCTGTTGTTGAGTAGCCCTTACGGAATCCTGCCTGGTCCTTTGTTAATAGTGGCTTAATAGTTTGTGGCAAATACATGCACGTACTCATATGTACATAAGTTGCTCGCCGAATAGACAACTTACATAGCATTGAACGTTGACAAACAATGTACATTATCATAGAGCGCACCTCTGTTCTGCGTAAGAAAGAAGAAGAAGAAACTAAACTTTATTAAAAAGAATGGTCCGGCAGTTTTGGTTGTGGCGGCCTCAGGTGGCGGCTCGAAGTCATTGGACTCGGGCGGCATCTTCGGCTTGCCGGACGGCCCATAGCTGGTTTTCCAGCTCCGGACTTTTGAGAGCAGCCTCCCAGCGGCGGCGACGCCGACGGAGGAGGTCCTCGACGGCCCCCACAGCCGGGGCGTCGTCCGGAAGGAGCGAACTCGAGGCTTCCTGTACATTGGTAACGGCCGCCGTTATGGACGCGTCGCGAACGGCGGCGGTTTCGGTACCGTTGCGCTGCCGGCACGTTCCCTGAGCATGTGTCGCAGCGTTGCTGTGTGTCCGCATGATTTACATGCATCAGTCGGGTGTAATCCTGGGTAACAGTGGTGTAAGACGGCAGGGCTAGGGTAGGTGCATGCTTGAAGTAAGGACGCCCAGGCTGGTCAAGAATTTTGCGTGCTTTGTGCTCGATGCGACGGCAGTGTGAACAAACTACTTGCGCTTTGTGTGTTTACGCTTACGGTCCGTGTGCACGATCCGTACGTTGCGCACGTAGTTTGACCGCGACTTTAGGCTACAGCTTCGTTCCTGTTTAATCGTGTGGTGGCGGGAATTTGCGTCCTTCAAGTCTGTAGTGTTGGGTGATGTCTCTGGACGTGGTAAGGCGATCGCCCCACGCCCATTGTGATTCTTGTTGCTGCGTTATGTTCTCTTGTAGTGTCCTGATCCGGCAGATGGGAAAAATCAAACGTAATCAAACAATAAATGACGACATAAAACATCTGTATATAACGTCAGCTCATAGGTATATCTAAAGCTCAAATGCATCTTAATGGAAGAGGGCACGATGTTGAACGGCCAATCCTCCGGTCAGAATGGGTAGGTGTCACCGTCACAAGATGGGGTATACAATTTTAAATATGCATATTTAAATATGTGTTTAGGCAAGTGTTGTACTTCTCGGTATATGCACCTCTCATCAGTCTTTCCTCTAAAAGATCATATATCGTCTTCGTATTCGTTACATCGCTGCTCGCATCGAGAATTCATCCACTTTGATGCTGGGCATTTCGGCCTAGTTTGTGAACGTTGTATTGCGTAAACATTGTATGAAATCGAAGTGTTGAAATGCTCGGTGCATAAATATAAGCAATGCATGACATTACATGTTGCACAGGATGAAACTAAACACAATTCTACGCCACTCATTCGGCTGTATAGCATTCAAATAACGACTTCACGAAAGCTTTGCTACACACAGATTCTGACATGTGCGTTCGATATACATGTTCTTTTTTTTTTGCATTCTTATTCTATCGGAATGCGAACGCCGGAAACGGGAACCAAACCGGCGACTCCGCGGTTTCGGCCTGCATCGGAGTCGGTATTCATTGCATACGTGGCACAGGTTTCGTGCAAGACGAGTCCTCGCTGGAAGAAAGTGTAGCGGCCAAATTAGCGCACAGGAGGAGCCGGACTAGACGAGCAAGAAGCTGACGCTGATAGAACGTGAACCAGTTCACCAAGCACGCACGCGGTGAATCGAATGGACCTTCCGTTGCAAGAAGGGAAAGAAACATTGGAAAAGCGACATTGTTTATTATTCACCCAGACACCGTCCAGGTAGCGCCGCGCGCATTTCTACCCTATATGGTTTACCGAGTATACAGTAACTCTATTCGAGCCTGCGACCACGGCTTCCGAGATCATGCACGTTGCGGCGATCGCCGACGCGCGATCTCGAAGACCATGCTGGGACGCGGCTGCTATAGGACGGCTATGGCGCAGGTGCCTGCGCGCAGTCCCGGTAGCGACCCTCTCGCCGGAACTGGTCGCTGGCGACGTACTGCAGGGCGCGGCGTCCGGCACGCACCAGCGCGTGGTCGCCGTACTTGTTGCGCGCGCTGCACTCGTTGCGCGCGTCGTCCAGCTCGGCGTCGAACAGCGCCAGTCCGTAAGGGATGCTGCCCAGCTCGCGGCGGGACTTGCACAGCTGCGAACAGAGGCACAGCCGAGGCCCCGGCAAAGTTCTTCGAACGAAAACGCAGGCGCATATCCATTTGACTGTTACTTATTTAATATTTTTACTCTTCCTTTATATTTGCCCCACTATAACGTATGTCAAGTGGCTCCAACCAAAAAGTAAGTTTATTTTCCCGACGTTTCGGAACCACCAACTCGGCTCCTTCTGCGCAGAGGGGTGGGGGGCATCTGCACTTTGTGTAACTTCATAGAATATACATGTGGCCAGGATTATAAAATCAACGCTGAGTAGTTTTGGCCGAGGGTGCAATGACTGGTCATATGAGAAGTCAGCGTAATCGTCATGGCAAGGGTCGAGTCAAGGGCTCGACCCTTGACTCGACACACTCAGCTGATTTGAGCGGGAACTTGCGGCAATCAACGTGTCCAATGTGTCGACACGTGACAGATGGACGGACGGACGGACGGACGGACGGACGGACGGACGGACGGACGGACGGAGAGAAAGAGAGAGAGAGAACTTTGTTTAGATCCTGAGGTGCGCTACCGCTCAAGGCGGTAGAGCCTTGCGCGGTATTATTTTTTAAATATATCTTTAAAAAGTATTTCAAAAAAGTTTTTGACGTATTTTTAAAGCATCCTTTTTTAATATTTCCTCACGATCTCATCTTCCTCCCAATGTCCGTCCGCTTAGGCGAACAATGCTCCTTGCACAAGACTAGCCATATCGTTGACTCGGTTTCAAATTACCGTTGGAACGCATCGGTAGAATTTGCGTACCTAATGTGTGGAAAAGTGCGCATAAAAAGATGAACGCCCGAAAACTGGACCACGAAAGGTGACTCGACCTTTGTCGAGAGCGCATATACGTGTAGAATGTGCTAAAGTCGGGCGGAAATTCTTCTGGCCTGTCTCTTACCATTTTCGATCGCGATCGAGCAAGAGTAGCTAAGCTAATTGCTGTGCCTTGCCGTGCCGTGCCGGCTTGATTAGCTAAGCTAATCATATGTCGTGCCGGCACCATATACGACAGTAGATGTCATTTTGGGTGTCACATGGAGACCGCAGAACTCAGAGTCATCATCATCATCATCAGCAGCAGCAGCAGCCTGGTTACGCCCACTGCAGGGCAAAGGCCTCTCCCATACTTCTCCAACTACTGCGGTCATGTACTAATTGTGGCCGTGTTGTCCCTGCAAACTTCCTAATCTCATCCGCCCATCTACCTTTCTGCCGCCCCCTGCTACGCTTCCCTTCCCTTGGAATCCAGTCCGTAACCCTTAATGACCATCGGTTATCTTCCCTCAGAGTATTAGAACTCAGAGTATTCCCTCACAAACTCGCTTGCGTATAACTGAATTATCAACCAATGAGATCAATTCGCCTCTTGAGAAGCCGCTTTGCATCAAAGTCCAGGCATTCTTGCTCCAGATTTGACGTCGCACATGGTTGGCTGGAGCGCCAAACGCGTTGAGCGTCTGTACTGCGGCGAATTGTGCAACGCTCATTAGACAGCGTTTGTTGAATGGCTGCAACGATTAAATCATGATTAAATATGCAAAACAAAATTATATTTAAGTTGTGACAGAAGCAGGCTGTTTTCGTCTTTCCAATGTGCAGATAAGCAGTGATGTTGACTGGAATGCAGCTGTGCATTTGCCAAAAATAAAGTGAAACTGCAAACAGGAAGGAAAAAGGGTTGCATAGCCAGAATGCACATCAAAATCATACAGATTCTGCTAGCCGGACTTCAAGATAAGTGCGGAGCATGTCAATGTTTACATAAGGCAAGCAGAGTAATAGCATTTCACTTTTACAGTGTGCACTAATGTATTTATGTAGTCTGCCGTTCTTAGATGATATAAGAAAAATTCCATTCATCTGGAAATGTGAGCTGAAGTAGTTTTAATGTTATTTTGCATAACCAGCCAATTCTAGCACGAAAATGCTAACATATTAGAATAATTAGAAGCAGCATGTTCGCAATGTTACTTTGTGAATAAATTATCAATTTGCGTCGTCATAAATCAGTTAGAACATTTAGGCGAAAAAACGGGAAAATCAAGGACTGCACAAAAGTACGCATGGCTCAGACACTGGTTTAAAATAAGGAACAGTGGATAAACTTTATCGCTTCATTAACATGATTAACTTTACGAGTAAGAATGTCCTAACGAGATGTTTGCTTGACTCGGTAGCATGATCAGGCTTTGCTTATGCTATCATGTACGAAAGGAAATGCTAATGCACGAAAGGAAACGTCTCTCTGCACACTATACGAAAATTCGTATCCACTGTTTAGGCACACGCACATGCGAAAAGGGGCTACCGTAGCGACGGAAAAGACAGATAGCACAAACACGGACAACGAAGACTGTGAGATCGTTCTCCGCCTGCGGCAAGTTGTTTTTTCATCCACTTTCGTTTCCATTAATTTATTGTTTATTTCTTTCATTAATTAAGCACGAGTGATTTCCCCTATGTTGTCCTTGGAGTCAATCTTTGTTGGCTTCTTATGATTTTTGGTTGGAACCACTTGAAAGTCATAATTAATTAAAACAACCAGACAGGCAACTCTGTTTAGCTTCAAGCGCACATACCATATATACAGGGAGAAAGTTTGAACAGCATTTCAACATGACATCGAAGAAAAATATTTGGTTGAAGTTATCAGTGGCGTAGCCATGAGCTTTGTTTTGGGAGGTGCAATCAGGTTGCTCGTGATCTGTTTCTCTATTCTTAAAGGAGGGATTACAAAAATTTCCGGAGGGTTCACTTACTGAAACACCTATTCCGGCTACGCCCCGATATATAATGATTAAAGGTGTTATTGAACTTGCGCTGTAATTCTGTCCCACAGCAATAATAACTATAATTTTTGTCTGTGGCCTCTCTTCTATAACGTTGCATGGTTGGGCCTTTCCTGCCAGGGCCGAATTAACATTCATTGCGCTCCACTGGAAAGTCACTGGTACACGACGTCATACTAAGAAAGTACAGAGAAGAATGTTGTACAGTGCAACATTTTTAATAGTACATACGGCGACGAAATTTCAATGTAGCTAGTATGCCGCTCCTACCTGCAACAACTGTTTGGTTCGTCAGAATGAGTGAAACTCAGCAGAGCTAAAACTGCTCGTGACCATGTTGGCGAAAGGGTGACATAGAATGGTTCGCCAGAACACGATGTGTTGATAACCTAAGGACACGTGGTGATGACATAATGGACTCATTGAGTCGGCTCCATGTATCGTCGCAAATTGGAGTAACGACTGGCCGGGGTAGGGCGAATTCCGTTTCGGCATTTCAAAACAAGACGCAAAGAACATACGTTCCGATGAAGCCTCTAGTCAAGGCGAGTTCTGGCCTAAAAGAAGACGCATTCCGCGAAAACAACCTAAGGAAGCGGCATGTATGCATGTGCCCTGCAGAGCACAACAAAGCCAAAACGTGTAGTGAAATATAGAGGATATAGAGATTTTGCCAGCGCATGCCTTCTTCTTTTACCACCGTAACACAAAGGATCACGTTAAGTGAATGACATGATGTGCAGGGCGTGGGTCTGCCTCACAGGCGTGACGTCTTTCGAATTTCCTTTAGTAGCTAGAAGTTGTAAGTCCTGTATACCACTCAGGAATGAATTCTATAGTTGTTTCCGTAACTCAATGAATCGTGCCATAGATCCCCGAAAGTAAATACGCACTGATTTAGCATCCGCGTCGCAATGGTAACCCGGCTTTCTGGAGTGCCATAAACAATGATGGCCCGTCAGCATAATTAAATCATAGAGAAACCCATAATAACTGTATATTGCCAAATACCTGATACCATGTGAACCTATTGGAAGTTCCTGTTTTAAGGTTCTTTGAACGACGTCTCAAAAATAGACTCCCTCGCATCAGCGAATGAAAACGTAATCAATGAGTTCCAGTTTTTCCTCTTTTCTTTTTTTTTTCCAAATGAGACAGTGAGTACCCCAAGGAGAGAAAAAATCCAAGCTGCTGCACGAAACGTCTGACTGATAACATGCCCGCGTGCAATATAAAAAAATAAAATTTTTGTTGCTGGCTGAACTGACATTTTTACGCGCTTCAAAAGGTCCACGCCGGGATCTCCACTGACCCTGTACGTTGGAACAGGCGAAACAGTGTCACATATACATCATTATACTTTCTTTCTTCTTATATTACATAAACATTCATTCGAGAAAAAAAACACTTAACAAGAGGACACTGACACGCATACTTCGTTCATAAAATCGATCTTTGAAACGCCTTGCGCGTGCTTCACGTACGTGCCAGTTTCTCGCATCCTTCCCTCTTGACAGCTAGCGCTTTGAGACGACTGCTCGTGCAGCTTCATACACCGACGACATGCGCTGCGCGTTTTGTTTGGAATGAGCCGACCGTATCTCACCTTGGCAAAGATGGTGTCTTCGCTGTCAAAAATGATGACCCGACGCCGGGGTTGAATTCTTATGCTGCGCATCACTTCGTACTTGAGCAGACGTTCGGCAGTGCCCGCGTAAGCCCCATCTTTGCAGTACTGCGGTAACGCGTTGCATGTAGTACGTTAGATGGATATATGAGGGGGAACAACAACAGATCAAAATTATCGGGTAGCTGAGGAGAGACAAGCTAGCTTTACATCGCGTCTCACTGGAGTCAACTATTCGCTGTTTTGCTTTTCAGTTAAGAGCGCCAGTGGTGTTAACAAGGTGGCACCCGTTCGTGAACACCATTCTGATCACTCGTTCGCTGACATCATATGTGAACACTGAATGGTGTCCATGACAAGCTCATCTGAGACCCGTTACGTTAATGGCAGTACAGCTGAAGTGACGGTCGGTGATTGATTAAATTTTACGCACGAAATCTGTGAAAGGCCACGATTGTAAGAAACCTGGAGTTATTTAACGTTAAGTCACAGCACATTCATATTTCTGAATTACGCTCCTATAGGAATGATGTCAACCTAGTATAACCAAGCGGCTGAGCGAATACGCTCTGTTTGGCAGGCACTCCAAAGTTACAAACTGCGCAGCTTATTGATATTCTTGAAAACGTTACACAATTCCCCTGTTCTTGCAATAGTGTGCCTTCCACTGGATACGGCGTCCCTCGCAGTCAGTAAGTGAAGCTGAAGACTTCGTAACGAGAAATCAAACGAGAAACGCCAGGCGTAACGTTTAACAAATTTATAGAATAGTAACGCGGGTGTGAGACGTGGGTTTGCGGGGCAGTGAATTAAGCACAGCGACGATGTTAGATGAAATGCGCATTATGGGATTGCTTGCCGCAGAACAGGGACAATCGAAGGTATCAGGAACATGCCAGTTTCCTGCAGTCGGAGGTAAATATGTACGCTGCTGTTGATGACGATTGATGGGTGTACAGCGCAGTATGTAGGGCACAAAACCAGAAAGAAACAGGACGTGCATAACGTCAGTCCCGCACACCTCGGCAAAGCTGCCCAGGCGACGTTCGCCGTCGTCGAGCGCGATGCACTTGGATCCCGGATCAAAGGAGTCCAAGGGCGCATAGAAGCGCGCGGCCAGGGACATGGATACCATTATGACGGACGCTTCCAGAGAGAAGTTCTGGATGCGCAGGAATTCCAGTGTCTCCATCTGCGAAGGCAGAACGAAAAGCGGTTTCACAGTTTGCTTCGATAGCTTGCTGACTATTGAATCGTTGTATCGGGACGGCGAGCAATCAAACACTGCCAAGAAGTGCGAGTTAAGAATCGAACTTTTTTATTAGGCAAACTTGTTCTGTTGAGATCCTGTTATGGGGTTGATGGTTCAGCCTGAGTCGGCCGTCACTCACAAGGTCGCTTGCCTATACGCCGCCGGGGAGCCTAAAACGTGCTAGCTGGCCTGCCTGTACCGGGGCATCGCACTAAGCTGACCAAGCGGAATCCACGCCGTCATCCGTTCCTATCGCCGAGAGTTGCTTGTTGGCAAGGAGATGAGGCTGGCAGGATCAAGGAAACGAGAAACGCGTTTATTCTACATATTTACAATTCGCAACTGGCTACATTGCTAGTTACATGTCGGAGCACTTTACATGTCCGAGAACCCACCGCACACAGCACCCATGATGTCCGCTTTTATGCAGTCGTTTTCTCTATAGGTCGCCAGACGGAGGCATTCGGTGACCTTGTATCAGCCAATGGGCCCCCACCTTCCATTAAGCGACCCCTCTAGCGACCGCCGCTTCAAATAAGTTTGACGGGCAAGACACACACGCTCCCGCCGCTTCTCGCCTCCATGCAGTGGCAGCGTTGAACCACGCAGGCTTTGCGACGGCCGTCTCTGCTTTCCTTTTTTTTTTTTTTTGTCGCTTATGTTGTTGAAGTAGCTTCTCATCGTCCTGCCTTAGCGCGCGCATATTTGCTTACGTGTAGCAATAACACATTAGAGAGTTTTATAATAGGGGCCCCAAACGTTTTGGGACCTCAAAAGTCAGAAGGTAAGTGGACGCAACACGTTGTTTTGCCAAGCGCATAAAACCGGTACATCGAAACATCGCCGAGATTCCTGAATCAGTCGCATAAGGCGGCAAGTACAGTTCGAATGCTCACAGCGCTGGTGTCAGGCTTTTACCTGAAGACCGACTTGCCTCACACAGCAAGGATCGTGTGATGACGCGCTGATAACATGGTGCAGCTTTTTTTTTTTTGAGCGAAGCTTTCTTTGTTTTTTCCTTCGACTTTCCCACTGCTGCTATGGCTGCTGCTGTCCGGCACACCGCGTCGGGGGCTGGTTCAGAGCGTGTATACACATAGAAGGAGCGTGGCACAGAAGAAAAGAGACGCGAAGAACTCGTTTGTACCGCACCGCGTCGAATGTGCACAGTGGCCTCTGGAGCTCCTGGGTCGTCGCCATATTAGCCTCTTGACAGCTGTAATGGACGGTTTGCAAAAATACTGTTGCCCTTGCGCGAACACGGTTGTCACGAGTGCCTTCTAGATGGTTAGGGTCGAGCAGCAGACGAACAACCAACGCAGCCTCAGCGCGCCTTGAGACGGCGGTTTGTGGTGGTTTTGATCGCGGTATTTTCGCGAAAAGGCCGGCTAGTTGTGTTGCGTATTGTGCACAAATTGCTTCACTGGTAAACGGAGCACGAGTTTATTTCGGTTTCCGTCCGAGAAGAGCTATCCGGAGAGGAAAGCAGCATGGATAAGCGATGGCCGGAGATGCCATCACAGCACGCAACTTGCTCGCTCCTCGCAGAGCCGGTTCTCATCGCGCTACTTGAGGCTACTGAATTGCTATATGCCAGCGCCGCGAGTGTATTTCGGCCTGCAAGCTTCGAGACACCCTTAAAGGCAGCCGCATTTTGCTGGAATGTGGAAAGCTCAATATGGACGAGGACGGACAGCGCTTGCGAAAGCGCAGTGGCGTCACTCAGTTGTCGCTGACATGTAATTATAATAAATATTATGAAGTGAGGTCGAAAGTGCGCCTCGTATACGACAATCAGCGCCCAGTACTACGCCACTGAAGTGATCGAAACACACCATCCGAGGGCAGTCGGTGGCGCCGACGGGCAGCGCGGAGCGACCACCGTGCGACGGAGTTCGCCTGGTTTGCTCTTTTTTGCCGACGGTGTACAGATGTCCAAATGTATTTTTCATTTAGCCTCTTAATATTCATGCATGCATTAAAGAGTTCGCAAAATACTATGCGCTCAATTGCTAGCAGAAGCTTCTTCGTAACCGGAGACAACCTCGGCCAGCGAGTAAGGCCCAAAGGCCTACAGTCTTCATCGATGGCAGTTAGTGCATACATGCGAGAGAACGGCGCGCCGTTTGAGACCTACCCGTATTTACTGTACGCGAAAAAGGACCGTCGTAATAAGACAAACAGCTCCGTGAAACTTTGCTTTGTTCCAGATGGGCTATATTACTATGGTAATATTTCCAAAGCGGAGCATCACGCTCGGCGGGCTGACTTTGTCGGCAGCCGCCGATATTGTGGGTCACATTGCGCTCACGATGTTCGGGTGGTATCGGGCCAGCGGCTCTCCCCATGTGCTGGATCCCGTAATGGTGCACTCGGGGCTGGTGTCATCGCGCCCGGACAGGTGGGTGCGTAGCACCAACAACTGCACCCGCGTCAGGCTGCAAAACAATCGAAACTTTCAAGCGCGCTGCGTAAAACACCCAAAACGTTCTTCTCTTTCTATTTTCTTTTTTTCCCTATTAAACTCCTAAATTATACGCTGCATGCATCGCCCAGTAATTGACCCGTCATGAGGTGATAGGTGCTCGTTCGGCCGTGTGGGCCCTCGGGCGGCTGCTGTCAAAAACTACGGTTGCACTAGCAGATTCCGTATGACGTAACATCTATATTCCACTTGTTTTCCTTTTCGCACTTTGCCAGTGGTCCGAGTGGCGCTCTGACCACGTTGTCACCGACATCGCGGGCCGGCCGCTAACGCTAGTTGAAAATAAAGTAATATAGAATCGCGCCAGAGAAAGCTAGGGAGCCTACACCGGTGCAATGGAGTTTTTCCTTTCGCTCGACTCTATTCCTTTCTTACCATCCGCCTGTCACAACAGCGTGATCCTCGATATGACGTGTCGGAGAGCCGATCGGACCACTAAAGGAAGTCCGAAAAAGAAAATGATATCTTCGTTACGACATCCTAGACCTAATTCGCTAAATGAACGTGAAAGTATATATGAAGGCGAAGACACTGGAAAATGGGTAGCGTAGCGCCATTGCATTATGGACACCTACGAGGTCACGCGCCCCTCCTAGCTGGCTCTGCTTTTCGAGAGATGTGTAGGACATTTTCACTAATGGCGAGTTAAGTGTACAGTCTATACCTTTGATATCTCTTGCAGTCTTCGTTTACCGTGGGGCTTTATTGGACGACATTTTTTCCATCTTGAAGTCGCTGGGTTATCCCTAAAATTCGAAATTGCGGTCACACATAACCTAACCGGGACACCTGTGACGTCACGCGAGCCCCCTGGAGTTGCTTCTCCCTATTTTTTTCGATGTTTAAAAGTTAACGAAAAATGTAGTAACTAATTTCACATTACATAAAAACACAGAGTTGTTCTTTCAGGTGCAGTCCACTGCAGAGCGCGATTCTAGAGAACATTGAAGCGAAAAGAAATGAAGAAATGTTCCCGCATAGGTATCTATAATATACACGCTTCGGAGACGAAGCATGAGCCTCGTCTGTAGCCTTAACTGAGTTTGATGCGGTAAATAAACGTGCGTTCTCTCTTCTTACCCGACGTGGTGAATGAAGGTACGGAAGAGTTCATTGTCGCTTCGTTCTAGGAACATTATGCCCAGCGCCAGGTAGGGCCATTGGTCGAACTTCCGTGCTGTCAAACGGAGTTGCGCTTCCCTGAGAAGCTGCATGCAAGAGAGGCGCAGGTAATGTTTGCGAAGAAACAAAGGGATTATCTCAGTCGTAAGGGGGAGCACAGCAATAGGCTTCTTTCTCGATAGATCACACATCGAGAGTGTTTTCACTTTCACATGCGTAACGTTAAAGTTCAAGCGCGCTGCCTCGCTGGTGCGATGGGTGTTCTGTCGATTCAATCATGAACTATGAGACGTGGCGTTAAAGAAGTACTGGCACATCGACATTTTTTATACATAAAGATAAAGACATTAGATAAAGGTCCTAAGCCTTGACACCTATATAGTAAAAGAAGTACTGGCTCGCTTCAAGGCATCTTAAATTATTTTTTTTCTACGAACCAATTTTGGTTCCGTTCCCTAGATGTATGCGTCATGATGATTTCACGCAGGAGATGCTGAAACGTCACGATATTCTGCTACCGCGTAACCACGTTCTGCGTCATGACGTCTTGACACACGCACCTCCTGAGATACCAAACCGAAACCGTGCATTTTGTTTTGTAGTTTGTCTCATCACTAGAATGGCACCGCCACATTTATACATCCGTTTGTATCATGCCCTGACACTGTCCGACTGCACGCGGTGACGCCGGCTAGTTAGGCGGCGACTAACACTGATTTCATCTCGTCACGCTCGGGTTTCTTCCTTGAAGCTGAAATAAAGGTGAACTTAACTGAATTAAAACTGGTTCGAAGAGAGCTATCGCACTTTCCAGCGCCTATAGGTGGCGCGGAGAGCGTTTCAATATGGCGGGGATAGAGGTGATAGAGGCGATACGAAAGCGTGCGCACCTGCAGAAGCAGGCGGCCTACGGGCCTCTGGTATTTCTAAGCGCGATCCTTGACCTTGCTAAGGACACGCAGAGATGTGATGTCGAAGGAGAGGCTACGTTTAACGCTGGCCATATAATATGGCTTGGTATATACGAGATACGAAAAGCGCGGCTGTCTAGGTCGAGTGAGTCTGCCTGCAGACAAGCGCGCCGTAAGAGGCCCGCCGCATACTACAAAAGTTAATGTCTGCGATGAAACCAGCGCCGTAAAGGTCACTATTTCTCCTTACGTTTTGTAAGCTATACGCGATGTACGAGAATTGACACCAAGCACTTAATCGGTAGCGCTCGGATGTAAACAAGGCGCCGTACCCCTCTTGCCGCTATGTGCGCATTCAAGACGAGATACATGGCTCCGCGCACCAGCTTAGTTGCGAAATGCTTGTTAAAAATGCCAGATGACAAGGAAACATTTCAGTAGTGTGTATTTACAATATATAAGCGAGACGATGAGTGTGCCAGCGCGCCCCGTTTCCAGCGCGATTAGCGTTTTCGCGTGCTGTAGGGAAGCTCGCATGCGCAGTCTTCGTCAATGACCGCTTCAGGTACGCAGTCCTGGCCCTTGTTTCGTGCAATATTGTCATAGAAGAGATGCTTTAAGGCCAAACAGAACAAGTAAAAAATCAGAAACGCGTGTGCACGACCTTCGATCGGTACACACCTTTCGCCACGGCCAAAAAAAAGAAAAAGGAAGCGAATGCTTTGTGCATTCACCGCCTGCTTCCTTCCCATGCAGAACGACTACAGTTACGGAATACGTTACCTAGATTGCAATGCTCGCGACGCAGCGTCAGGTGCCGTCGCAGAGTATTTACCGAAACAGCGCGAGTGCAGGCAGAAAATTTGACGAACGGTGACACTTCCGTACTTAAATTTGCATGGCAATCTGTGGAGGGCTTTATTCGGCCAACCCCGCTGCTGTTGCTTTGTGGGACCGCCGCGTGATCTTTTGCAAAGGCACGGCGTGTTTCTTCAGCGGCTTTCGTAAGGGCTTCAACTCGTCTTTAAGGCAAGTTTCACATTCAGCTCGCAACAAAAATCAAGTGGTATCATTGAGAGCACCACAAAAGTCATTTACACTCTCTAAGGTGGCCCCAAAAGAAGTCGTCTTTGTTGAACTGCTCCCTACATACGATTTCTTCGCTCATTTTCTTCCCGATGCGGAGCTTGACCGCCCACAACTTCATCCGTTCTTTTTTACTCTTTTAGAAAGTGGTGCAGGCTTACTTTTCCCAATATTGCGCGATTTGTGCATCGTGGCACACTGCACATGCGGTTGCTCTTCCCTCGTCGACTGTTTTTTTTTTTTTTCGTGTTGAAGAGTAGCAAAACGCCAACACAGCTGCAGACACCGCGTGAGCGGAAAATCCATCACCCCTTCCCGGCTTCCGAAAAAATCGCCGCGGCGGTGCTAGCGTATCTGGAAAGCGCGAACAGTAAATCATCTAGGTGAGACTTTCCAGTATATTTTTCAGTGGTTTGGAAGTCCATTGGGGGTGGGGGGGGGGGGGGCGCGATGGAATGTCCCACCAGCGATGTCACGGTTGATGCTCGCGCCTCCTCATTCACTTTGCTTCAAGGTAGCAACGTCGTTCTCCTGACCGTCACGGAGTGGCCACTTATTCGAGAAAAGGTTCCTCGTCGAGAATTTCCGGGAAAAAGCACCGACGGCAGGTGGTTCCCTCCCATTGTGACACGATGAGGACAGGGGCACGTATCCGAGAAGCACGTGGAAGACCAGTGAGGGGCTATAGATCTGGTGAACGATTGGGCGTTTGTGCTTGGCCAACGCATTCCCTTAACGAGGGAAAGAGGGGTCATTTAAGACTGTCCTGGCCCCGTGTTAATGAAAAAAGAAATATGAGGTTTTACGTGCCCAAAACCACTTTCTGATTATGAGGCACGCTGTAGTGGGGGACTGCAGAAATTTGGACCACCTGGGGTTCATTAACGTGCAGCTAAATCTAAGCACACGGGTGTCTTCGCCCCCACCGAAATGCGGCCGCCGTGGCCGGGATTCGATCCCGCGACCCCGTGCTTAGCAGCCCAACACCATAGCCACTAAGCAACCACGGCGGGTTCCCGTGTTACTGAGATCCGCTCGAAAACTCGGATAGAGACAGAACCACGTACGAATGAAGTGAATACATTCCTTTCTACTTTTTTTTCATCCTCACGATGCTCGGCTTCATCGTCGGTTCTTGATTCTTGCGGTTAAGACGCACCTCACCCGGTCGAGGTCGTATGAGCTTTCTTTAGGGCAAGATTTGAGGAGTCGAAAATGTCACGCCGGCATTCCTTTAACGCAGCACGGGGATGTGGCGTCCCTTTATTGCCGTCCACTTCCACTGTCTCAGGCAATCGAAGGGCGCTGAAAATTATATCCCCGAAAGTAATCAACCGAGAACACGACCCCATTGTCGAATCGGATAAGTTAACATGGCATACGTATTCAGTATATGGGTTATTCCTGCAAACAGCAATTTAGTGGACGCTGCAGATGGCATGCGACGGCGATTCTCACCATCGAGAAACATAACAAGAAACCTGACACAACATGTCCACACTCCATGCTCGGAAGCGGTGCTGGTCAGCTGTTTCAAATATGTAGGTGTGCATACAAACCTTTAAGATCTGGCAACATGCGGCGAACCCTCAATATCCGCATATGCCTCAACAGTCCACTCATATATTAGTTTTTCGCGTACATAAGGGTTGTGTATGAGTGCTCCAGCGTTAAAAAACCACGCTGCGGGACACGCAGTCACGCTCGGAACGCACGTACTAACAAGAGGTCGAAGATGTGGTCCACGTGCTCCGGCGTGGTGCCTTCGGTGACCTCGAAGTCGAGCACGCCGAAGTGGACGACGCCTTTGTTCCACAGCTGGCGCAGGCTGGCCCACGTAACGGGCGAGCTCAGCTCCTCTTGCGCCTTGCTGTTCCCCCTGGCATGGAAGGCACACATGTAACCGAGTTAGTGCCTGCGCGTGAGCATACCTACACTGAAAATCAAAATGCAATTTGACGAATTAACAAAATTCCGCTAATGAACTTCACAATTACATCCACTTGAAACCAATTTTGAAGCGAAACAATAATTTCAATATAAATGTAGTCAAACTTGCGGTGAAAATCCACTGTCGTTCCATCTACTTTTCTAACAAAACGCCTCTTTAATACATTGACGCTCAAAAGTTACTGGAACGCCGATGCGTATTGTCGCAAATTTTGAGAACGTATAGCTCGAAATTGACGTCATACTCCCAATCCCAGTTCCAAGTGCATCTGACATTCGAAATCGCCGGCTATAATTCTAAGGTTGCAATATGTGCCCTAAATTAATAAGTGTAGAAGTTAATTATCAATAATTGGTAATTGGTTATAACCCGCCGCGGTTGCTTAGTGGTGCTATGATCGACCTGTCGGGTGTGAGAGGTGTTCAGGCGAGCTTCCCCACGTGGACATGATAGCGGCTCTTCTTCGAATCGACGACGCGCTTTTCCCCGAGCTGATACGGAGGGATAGAAGAAATCCAAGGTCAAGAAACCCAAGGACGAAGTCACTCTTTTCTCAGAGCTGACACAAAAGGATGCACGGCAAACCAAAAGGCAAGAAGACGCGACCCCTCTTCCACCTCTCCACAAGCTGGCACAAAATGGCGGACGCCGACGACGACAAGACCGCCATTGCTGGCCCACGTGTTAACGAGACCGCTCGAGACTCAGATGAGTCACATCTATTTACCTATGAAGTGAATAAAATCTTTTCAACTTTTTTTTCATCACTATGCCTAGCTTCGTCGTCGTTTTTTTATTCCTGTGGTGAAAGCCCACCTGACCCGGTCGAGATTATATCTACTACGGTGTTGGGCTGCTAAGCACGAGATCGCGAGATCGAATCCCGTGACCAAGGTGCATTTCGATTGGGGGGGGGGGGGGGGGGGGGGAATGCGAAAAAACCCGTGTACTTAGATTCAGGCGCACGTTAAAGGACCCCAGGTGGTCAAAATTTCCGGAGTCCCCCACTACGACGTGCCTCATAATCAGAAAGTGGTTTTGGCACGTAAAACCCTATAATTAAAAATAATATTGGTCATAAATTTACTGTAGTTTCTCATGCAAATAATGTTTGTTTCTCAGATAAATCTAGCTCTGGAAGTAGAATTGAGCCACCTGCCACTGGTAAATTTTAAAAAAGCAGGCCGTATATATGCATATACAGGGGGTCGCAACTTTCATGCATCACAATTTAAAAACATGCAAACGCCACGTAGCTGGACATAACCAAGGCAATGTTGTTTGCCGTCGCTCGGACATATTCAGATTAATTTTCAATTCCGCTTAGTTGGATAATTAGAGCATTAGTTAATCAACTTCTGGAATATTATAATTAAATGGAAAACCTCAATGAAAACATTGTAGCGCAACATGAAAAACTCGCGATACAGCTTTCTGTTGCCCGATACGCGCTACATAAGTGTTTTTGCGAGCGTGAAAGAAACCCGCGAATTAGAGTTACTGTAACTCTACCGCGAATGCACGCACAGTGCCTCGAGCGGCAATTTTGCGTTTATTCGAAACTTTCACAGACGGTGGCGCAGTCGTGCGGCTGCGGCCGGAAACAATCGAAAGATTATACTCGCCGTTGGCTGCCGCCCGTTCGCGTAGCGTATTGGTGTTGTCTACGCTTTTCCTTCACTTGTGGCTGATGTTTTAACGCGTTCAAAGCTCCCATGGGATCCTGAAGGACACTTAACGTGCTCAGAATGAGCAAACATATAAGTAACCGTATTTGCTGTGTGCCGCAATGCAAAAGTTATGCGGTAGGTGATGTGAGCCTTCACTCATACCCACCGGCTGTGTCCATGAGGAAGAAATTGATTATTAAGCTGCGGATGGGCAAAGCTGTCACAGAAGCGATGAAGGTTTGCAGTGCGCACTTCATGCCGGAGGACTTTTTTTGGAATACGATAGATGAGTGACGATTTCGAGCACTTGAAATCGCGAATAGACGCACCTGCATAGAGACGCAGGCATAGCACTATATTATGTGCAGGGAAATAAATAATGCACAATCTTAAGTGAAATACGTTGTAGGATGATTGATGCTTGCGTTTTTGCCAGTCATGCCTTTACGGCTACGTTGGAGCGCAAACATCCTCCGTGAAGCCTTGTACCCGCTTCAAAATTTATTGTTCTCGCTCATGCGATCGTGCTCTGCAACGCCGGCTTGACATTCCACCATTTTTGAACAGAGAGATGAGTTTCTCATTTGTGCATCGAAGCAAAGTGACGCAGGCGTAGAGGCACCTGGAACTCCGTGCTTGTCGTCGTCTGCCACTTCGATGCGCGGCTGCAACGTGTGCACAGGCGCGCATGATTGCACTCGTAAGGTAACAAATCGTGGTCCAACAAACGTTAAACCACAGTGCAGTGTTCGCGTAGCGAACCCTCAGCCATTTGCGTGTATATTATTTTATAAAGATAACTGGAAGAATGAAGCGTGCATTGCCGCGGACTATGTATCACGCGGTAGGACTGACGCAGGCTGTAAAACTACCGCAAAACTGTAGCTTGCACAACACGCATAAAGCGCAATAACTAAATTATAAGGGTGAATGGTTGTCGTATTAGCTCGAAAAAGCGGTCAGATATGGGTTTTTGTTTGCTTCTCGCGTTCAACATCTAGCTTTGTGAACACCGGCAGGGATAACTAGGATAACTAGAAATTTTTGCTCACAGAACGCTGCTTTAAGGCTGCTTTTCACGCCGTCGATGTAAAGAACTTGAGTCGCGCAACACCAGGAAGATTTTTTTTTCCCGACACGGCGTCTTATTCAAGCGGTCCAAGTAACAACTGGCAGAGAGCATCACACCGTATAAAAGGTCGTGGTACCCGTTCAAAGCGGTCGAATTAATAGAATAGCAAAGACAAAGCACGGACACTTGTCTTTATAACGCCGTCGCGGTAAAACTGAAACCACAGATAGTGTGGTTTGCTTCGAAGCCGCGAAGTTTGCATGCAAAGGCCTTCAACAGTCACGGATGTCGACGTGCCCGCTTTTATGCCGCAGCACGCAAGACAATCAGCGTTTAGAACTTCCTCGTCTTCAAGCAGGCTTCGAATCCTGTGTTCTGCTCGCCCAATGTGAGCCATTACGCAGGCTAACGACAGTGGGCGTGTAACCTGAAGAGTCATTTTAACATGACGACGCGAAACACCATGTCACTGAGCAAGACGACCGCAGCACTGCACTGACTGCTCTAGTTCTTAATATCTCGGACAGCCAGGTGACGCCCCCTATAGGCCGTGAAAGTTGCGAACTTTCTATATTGATATGCAACACGATTATTAATTTTGCATCGGCTTGTCTAACCATGCCATATATATATATCAGGATGATACATATTATCCACAATCGTCGGTGGGCATTCAACAAAATCAATGGCACTAACCTGGTAGCTAGAGTCACTGGAAAGTTCACGTAGAGCTATCTGTAACGTCAACTCTAAGAACCATGGCTAGATACTACAGTGACGACTATCATGTTCTGAATGATAGATGAGTACGTTTAGATGCAAAGAAAAGAATTTTATCTAGAGGCGCAATTTCATCCAATTTGGTGATTTCGAAAAAAGAAAAAAGAATCCATTCGTGTCAAGCTTCGGTCGCTCAAAACCTGCTGAACAACTCGACCCCGTGCCACGATGCATGACAAGTTTATTTCTCATGGCAAAGCGAATTCCCCGTATGCAAGGATACTGGGAGTGCCATTCTGGCAATTGCAAATTCCGCCACATTGCTGAATTCGGCTTCTTGTCAGTTCCAATGCGGCTCACAAAACGCCAACATGGCGAAATTCGACACTGTCCAGAACAGCACCCGACGGGTTCGCAATGACACGGAACAGGACAGTTCTTTTTTTTTTTTTTTCAGCTTCGAAGTTCACTTATCAAGATCGCTGAAATGAATGCCCTCTCTGATGCACTCCGGTCGGCGCCAGCTCGGTTCTCGCGCGAATTTTCCGCAGGAAATATTTGAATAATCGGTGCGGCCAACGCCGAGAAAGACGACGACGAGCGAGTTTGAGCGATCGCCGCGAAGCGCGCGCGCCCACGCTCACTCGGAGGTGACGGCGACGCCGACCTCGGTGAGGCGGTACTTGGCAGCGGCCGCGACGAAGCGCTCGAAGGCGACGCTGTGCCTCCGATGCGCGAACGTGTCGAGAAGGCCGGCTCGGTAGAAGGAGTCGAAGTACGCGAGGTCGCACAGCCCGTCCTCGGGCAGCGGCGACTGCGACCGCTCGTTCCCGCCGAACACGCACATCAACGGCATGGGGTCCAGGCGCTTCACTGTCGTGTAATACATAGGGAGCACGTCAATACAAGAAACGGTTGCCGGCAGCAAGCTATCGTCGGCAAGTCTCACGCCTTGCCCGCCCGCCCTTGACATGTGCCCGTTCTGATCTGCCCTGCCCTGCCTAGCCCTTCCTTTACGCTTCGCAATTGTTGTATGCAAAAGTAACAATAGAAATTACTAACGCAGTTCCCGTGGTTCGGTACGCAATAGGGCTCTGTGTTGGCCGAACCGGCGGCCTTACGCTGATCTATTCTCTAATCGGGTGCTGATCGGCTAATGGCGGGCGCTGTCTTCCTAAGAAGGGCACGTGAGGAACGTTGTGGCAGAAGGGAAGCCATGCAGCCCTCGACTTTCACACGTGCCTCACACCTAAAAGAAATTTCACCGATTGCGGTATTTTGAGAACTGTTTGAGCGGAAAAAGAAGAAACTGGTCCAAATTGACAGAAAGATTTTCGAAAGGTTTACTCCTGCCTATATATAGTTCCTTCCTATATACTGTATACTAATACATACTGATGGTAAACTGGGGACTGCAGCTGACGTCTGCTTAATTTTTACGATTCATCGTTTCATGATTTGTCCTGTCTTCATTGTCCATTATCGGTATATTTTCTGTCATACCGCCTATATACGTCTCGATACTCCGAAAATGCTTCCGGACAAATGTCTTTACTCAGCCTGAAAAACCAGCAGATATTTCCGCCTAAGCATGTTTTTCTTTCGTCCCATGGCACTGGTTGAGCTCACCGCAAATATATACTTTCGAAAACAATAGAACGGTGTAGCGACATCATTTCAGCGTGAGTGCAACGGCTGCACAGCACAGTTGCTTCAGAACGAGTATAGCGACAAAAATCAAGCTGCAAATTTGCCGCCATTTTGCAGTACAGTCAATTTAAACTCCTCTGCGAAAAACATTGCTGAACAACCGTACGTTGCTTCCAGTGTTCTTGGGATATTCACGAGTATTTTGAACGCGCTTAAGAACAAACCAGAAGTGGAGTTCTGTCAGCAGTCCTGCAGGACTGCTGACATGACATAACCCGATGCTGCGCAGCTTCAGAGATTTGACAAGAATCGACGCATTGAGCAAGGTACGCCCAGTGGCACAGAGACAATCGACAGGCAAAACAAATTATGCCGTGATTTCGACGGTGAACACGGAAACGCGCCGGCAAGTAAGTCCGAAACACGCATACAGCGTTGTAACTGATTTGATTAACGGGTAGTTTGCGAAAACGACCGATCCAGGCCATTCTTAAGGCGTAAATATAGCAGACAGCATTGTCTTTTGGGGGCCGTCCTAACGAATGGAAATGAAACACAATGGAACAAACGTTCCCTGCTTTCTTGTTCTCTGTCGTATTGGTGCGTTTGTATCATTACCAAACCGCCTGTATACATGACTTATAAGTGCAGATGCGAGAATGACGTCGCACCTGACGGTACACTGAAACCAGGCTCACTGAGGCTCAACCCTGTAGACTATAGGTCCCGAGATCTGGTCAAATTGTTTCACTACCCTTTTCGTCAGCTATATCAATCAAACAATCAATCAGAAAACCCGGAACTAACCTTTGGCTATGGGTCCAACGAAATTTGGAAAATCTGTATAATTTATTTGTCTGAATAATAAATTGAAAATTGAAATCAATCAGTCAGCTATGGCTCCGCACCAAACTTACTCTTTCGCCGCTCAATCAGATCCGTTCCACCCTCGACGTCAGTTGTGCGATCACAGGCAGTGATGGTTGTGGCAGCCTCTGCCGTGCTCGCGGTCGTGGTGACGGTGGTCGCGACGACCTCGGTGCTGGCGAAGTCGGTCATCGGGGCTACCGCGTCTCCGTCCTCGTACAGCGAGTAAGGCCCGGGCAGCGCGGCCGTAGCCCCGACCGTCGGCGCGGCCTTTCCGTCGCGAGCCGCGTCGTCGAGACGACGCTTGCTGCCGAGTCCTCGCGACCAGACGGCGTCCCTCATCTCCGTCGTGTCGGCACCGAGGTCGGTGTTCTGGTCCGGAGCCTGCTGGCCCATCTTTTCCGCTAGGCGGGGTGAAAAGTGTGAAGTATAAGAGACAGGGCGGACCATGCAAGAAACGCCTCAAGGCTTCGCACACACAACACGCACACAATGATTCGCATAAGCTGCAGACTGATCAAAACATTGCGGACATAGCTAGGAGGTGGACTGCAGACAGTATAGACTCCAAGTCCACGTGATGAGAGGCCCTTAAGTCTGTATTCGTGTGATGCAAGTGGGGATGTAGTTTGCACATTTTGGAAGTATCATCTCCGGCACATGTCCAACTGTGGTCACTTCGTATTGTAACCAACACGTCGCTAATAACTTATATTTCTTGCAAGACGAAAAGAATAGAAAGGGGCACCGCACAGTCAGCGCCCCGTGTTACAACTGCCGTTGCGCTCGTAACACACTTTTAAATGAGAATGTTAGAGGGACACCTCAAATATACAGAAAGTGCAACTGGCAATATAGGCCAGCGGCGTCGGATCAGGGTGTTGTCTTTATAGGGGATTTTCTGTTAGTATTTTATTATTTAACAAAATTTAAGAAAATAACTATGCAGATATAACACAATTCTATCCATTTAGCATGGTTTCCTCGAAAAAGAGGATATTGCCTCCAGAAAATAGCACAAGAAATTGAAATGGATAATTGACTTTATAATAATACTTCGCTAATCGACATCTTAATTAACTAATTACTATAGAGTACGTATTGCCATTTATAATCCGTAGCCAGTGAAAAATAATTTCTGGGTTTTACGTGTCAAAACCACGATATATGATTATGAGGCACGTCGTAGTGGGGGACCCCGGATTAGTATTTATCACCTGGAGTTTCTTAACGTGCATCTAAATCTAAGCACACGACCGTTGTTGCTCTTCGCCCCTTTCGAAATGCGGCATCTATCGAGCTCGCAAATAGGAACTTGAAACACGTATACGTCTTTCGAAATATGCGTTCTCAAATTGCACGGCTTTATGTTTCCGGGTAATTAGGTTCCCGGACATTATGTACCCGGCCAATTTTGTCCTGCAACGCGTGAAAGGGCGTGTTCTTAAAGAAAGAAGACAATGCCGTTCCACTCTGTGAAGGTAGATGACCAGCGAAGGTGTGTATATATTGATGACTATATTGATTTCATATATGATGATTGCTATACTTATTGAATAAGACACATACACGTGAAGCGGATATGCCATGGAAACTCACTGGCTAAATTCGCAGTGTGTGCCTTAAGGTAATTGGTTATTTCTAGCAATCCAGCTCAAATATTTTAGTTGTGCTATCTGCGACAGACGATGTTTAAGAGATTCTATTAAAGAGACGGTCGTCCGACTGTTCTCAGTTTATCAGTGTAACTGGGAGCACAGGGCACAATACGGTTATGCACACACACACACACAAACTGGGCTTCAGCGCTTATTTTAACTAGAAATTTCCATTTGATATCTCTGCTTCTAAACCCCTTCCACCGACAGGTAGCGACCGCCATTTTGGCATGGCTGTGTGACGTCAGGAAATGAGGCGCCACCGCTGCGTCGTCTGCCTCGAAACCGTCTGAGACCAAATCAGACGCCTTGCTCAGCACGTTCTGGCACAGTATACGGCGCACCATCGTCGCGTTCGTTGAACTATGCCCGCGATTCCTTCACTCACGCGATAAAAAGCAGCAGCAAACCACCGAGACCCGCAAGCAAGAACAAAACGACGCGTGGCGGCAATGACGTATTTCCAGCGGCTGCAATATATACTTCCGGTGTTTGAAGTACACAAAAACATGGCCTGCGACACGAAAGAAGTATCAAATACAAGTTTTCTACATAACCGAGTGCACTTAAATTTTGCGAGCTTCTCGTGGTAGACGCACGGTTTACCATATGTAATGCAAAATACAAGCTCGAAAAATTGGTGTCATGGCCCTCTTTATAACGACAGGAAAAGAAAAAGAACCCCTGGTATATCAGACAAAACACTGTGGATTCGCACCACTGCGAGTGAAAATTTCCGCAACTGAGAAGTGAACTCACTGTTCCTGATGCCAGTCAGCATCAGCACCATGAATCCGACCAAGGCTAACGCGACGCAGGCGAGAAGAACGTTCCTGACTTTGTTGGTTCTGTCGTTGTTCGGGGAGACGAGCCTGCGGAACGCGGGACGACCTCAGTGCCGTTTAGGATGGCATCAAGATCATGCGAATTTATTGAGTTACGCAATTTGCGACAGGTACTTACAGATTGTCTGAAAGAGAACGAGAAATAAATATGTGAGGTGAGCACGGTGTGGTCACCTTCTTTCTTGCCATGTTGTAGGAATAATTGTCCGCTGGATTCCGGGAAAATTCCATGCGCTGTCATGGTCACGTAAGAGGCGTCGAGACACGGGACTTTTAACACCGTGGTCGAGACAGTGGCTAGAAAGACAGCTCACTGCGAGATCCCGCCAACAGCTCTCATAAGATTGCGATCGAAGGAAGGCGCCTTCTAATCTGTTGTAACGCAGGCACAAAGACACCGCCATAAAAGGCACATGAGACCACCCACAGCGCTGTGTGTTGTCTCGTGTGCCTCTTATGGCCGTGTCGTTCTGCCTGCGCTAGAACAAATTAGATGATGACCTAACGACAAGCCCGTATAGTCACTATCATAATCGTCATCATCATCAGCAGCAGCCTATTTTTACATCCACTTCCAGGACGAAGGCCTCTCCTTGCGATCTCCAATTATCCCTGTCTTGAGCTAGCTGATTCCTACTTGCGCCTGCAAATTTCTGAATTTCACCACCCCACCTAGTTTTCCGCGGTCCTCAACTGCGTCCTACACCTTACATGGCGTGTCCAGCTCCATTTTTTTTAGAGCGCAGGTCTTAGGCGCCCGTTCCTGCGGTGAGCGTTGGCGTCATCCTTCGGCGTCCTCGTTACCGAGCTAGCGAGCACAGCAAAAGGATGAAAAAGCGAACTCGAACCGCGGATGAAAAACAGCGCGAGGAGGAAAGCGGAGGAGGAGGGTGCAGCAGAACCTTGAGACGGAAAGCGTAGTGCCGCGCACGACGGGCTTTGCGGCGGCGGTAGCAACGAGATGGTGCAAGAGTAGCTCGCGTCGTCTGTATGGAAACAAAGCGCTGCATGAGCGGAGGTCTGTCTGCGGCGGCTGCTGTGAATTGCGCCCACACGTCACGATTAGCGAGGCAGTCGCGCCGACACTTCGCTCCGTTTGCAACGTGCTGCACGAGTCGCACTGTCCGAGCCAGCCGATATATCGCCAAATGGAAACACCTATACAGCTGCACTCACATTTCGCATTAGGGAGTATCGTAATCTTTATTCAATCTTTTTTTTTTCTTTTAATGTCGACTAGAATATTGGCTATACTTGTTTGCTCTCTGATCTACACCGTTCCCTCCCTGTCTCTTAACGTTGTGCCTAACATTTTTCTTTTCATCGTTCTTTGCTGGTTCTTAACTTGTTCTCGAGCTTTTTTGTTAACCTCCAAGTTTCCGCTCCGCATGTTAGCATCTATAGAATGCAATGATTGTACACTTTCCTTTTCAACAAAAGTGGTAAGCTCCCAGTCATGATTTGGTAATGCCTGCGATATGCACCCCAACCCATTTTTATTATTCTGTAAATTTCCCTCACATGATAAGGTTCCCCTGTAAGTTTTGACCGAGATAAACGTACTACTGTACAGACTATAGAGGCTATCCGGCGATTCTCAATTCTTGTTCCCTTGCCAGGCTGTTGAACGTTATCTTTGTCTTCTGCATATTAATCTTCAACCCAACTCTTACATTTTCTCGGTTAAGGTCCTCAATCATTTGTTGTAATACGTCCCCAATGTTGCTGAACAGGACAATGTCATCTGCAAACCTAAGGTTGTTGAGATATTCGCCGTTGATCCTGCATGCTTAGAAGTATTCAAGCCATTAAACTGGGAAGGCTTAGGAGTGAGGATCAACGGCGAATATCTCAGCAACTTTCTGTGCGCTCTGAAGGCGATGAGTCGGAACGTGTTTTTTTTTTTTTATGGTTCAGCAACGTTTACGCATGGAACAATCGAACAAAATACAAACCTGCGTACAACGACTCGTCCCCGCTGCTAGGCTTTTCTGCAAAATGTAAAATAAAATAAATTAGACAGAGAAGGGAGAGCCATAATCGTCACCTGGCAGGCAAGGAGAAGTGACATGGCATCGCGTAATAAATCTGCAAGTCACTTGTGTCATAGAGTTGCAATCTAAAATGATGCGGCGGAGAAAACCGTGATCAAGCGACAGTCACGATCACGAAGCAAGGTAATTAAGACAGGAGCGCCCACTGTAATTATAAAGACCCTGCGCGAATTCTGCTGCGCCCGCGTCTTCCATTGTGTGCGCTTCACAAGTACCCATCTCAGTGGCTACGCGGTGTTCTGTTGGTGAACGCGAGGTCACGGGTACGACTTCCGCACGCGACGGCCGCATATTGATGTGGGAGACATGCGAAAACCGCCCACGTACTTAGATTTAGGCGGACGTTAAAGGGCCCTTCACCAGGTCTGGCCATAGTGAACTGACAAGCGCGGAGCATACATTGCGCGATAACGATCGCGTCTGCAAAGTATTACTTCGCTATGCGCCGCGGAAATATCTTAAAGGGGCCCTGAACCACTTTTTATCGAATTGGAGAAAGACATTTGAAGTGAAGATAGGCTATTTCAGATCCACTTTGCCGCAAAAAGTACTTCAATGCGTTCAGCCGAAGCGGAGTTATCGGCGATCAAACACGGCCTCAGCTGTGCTACCCTTCCTCCTCCAATGCATTGCACTGCGAAGGCTACGGCGGAGACGTCACATTGGCGCGTAGTTCAAATTTTCTATTTGGTGCCTATGCCGCGCTAAACGTAAGCGAAACGCGGCTGTCCTCAGAGAGCCGCAGTGCGCCTAGCCACTGGACTCGTGGCGGCACCTCTCGGCGGCCGCGGTGTAGGCGAGCGCAGCGACCACTAGCAGCCGCGTATTGGAGTGTGCTTTATAATGAAAAAAAAAAAGCACACAGAAAAGAGCGAGGATCACGGGGTTTTTGAAACGAGAGCGTTAGAGAAAAAGGTAACTTCGCGCTCCGCCAGCTCCGCTTGCGAGCTCCACAGACCGCGTACGACAGCAGAACTTGGCTGAGATGTTCACAACAGCCTATGCCACCCGCGGACTATGTTATTTCACCAAGCCCTAGGGGTGGTTCCAGGCACCTTTAAATTTCAAATCGAACGCCGTTTTCTTTTCTCCTCGCAGTCGCCGCGCTCCATGCTGGAGGATAACGTGCACGTGCTAGCGCGCCTACGTACACGTGTTCGCACTGTGACGTCCCTCGTGGTGACACGTGACCTCGAGAATTATTCAAGGCAAAGTCTGTTATTTGTGTAAGATGTTGCTTGAATAGACGACTTAAAGCGTGGAGAAATAATAAAACACACAAAGCGAATGCCTGCACGTTTTTTTTTTGTTTTACTTCGCACCGCAGCAACAGAGATATACTTCCCTTTCGTCTGTCTGTTCCCACGTCGTGCAGTCGCGCGCAGACACCGAAACTATGTCATTCTTTACTGTGTTCCAGCGAGGGATCATGCTCTGTGATCCGCTTGTGTCTGCCTTCAGTGTAGGGCAGAATTATACCGCTAGTCAGGTGTCCTCGTGCTCAGCACGCAAAATCGTGTGCTGCGCGAAACGAGACAATCACAACAGCTCGCGCGCGACGCCGTCAGCGCAAGTGCAACGCGCAGCAAAAAAAGTGAGGAGGATGAAAAAATGCAGGCGGGGCCCGTGACGTAAGCATCACGCGATCCTCGAGGTCCGGTATAGCAGAACGCAGGGGAAAAAAAATCGCTTGCGGTTAGCTTGCGGAGGCTAGCAACGCCCCCTAGAGGAAATTCTTCCAGTCCAGCCAGTCTATGTGGCGTTGAGGCTAGACGGGGCGAGTGGAGAGAATGCCTCGCTTGGCAGTGGGGCTCGCATCCTTAAATCAGGGGCTCGCGGCACTGAAATATTTCTATCTCGACTATTAATAAGGCTATATTTGAAAAATTTTTTGCGACAGAACGCTCCTTAGAGGACATGTAACAACTTCCAGTGTATAACCAAAATTTGCTATGAGGCCTGGTGAGGGGCCCTTCAAGGGACACTAAAGGAAAATATCAAGTCAAGCCAGACCGAGAGATTATTCGTCCAGAAGTTTGTCGTCGTTTTGTGTGCGCCAGAATGACGCTTTGTTGCGCACATACTTGCCGCCGAAGGCCGCCTCGCTGCTGCCCACAGTTCGAACCGATCGCGCTAAAGCGGGAGAGTTGACGTAGTCTCCACGTGACATCCCTACTACTGGCACTACTGAGACACTACTGACGTCACACGAGAAGAACCATAGTCTACAACAGGTGGCGCGCCACTCCGATCTCCAATATCTGTCATTTTCTAACTTGCAAAGTTCTGTTCGCGCGTCGAATGACGAATTTGCTATTACAGAAGCCTAATCTTTCAATCTGATATTCTACCTAATATTTTAATTCGTTTAGTGTGCCTTCAAGTAACCCAGCGGTCAAAATTCATGCGGAGCCTTCCAAGACACGGTGTCTCTCATAACCACAATGTCGCTTTGCGAACCAACCAAGTATGTATACGATTTGAACGTATAAAGTTGCCAACCTGTTTTTCCCATTTACTCGTCAGGTCGCTTTTGTTTAGTGCCTTGTTCGCAAGTCGGCACGCGATTTAACAGCATTCTTTGACATGCCATAGCACGTACTGCTGACGCACCTTTAACACTCCCAATGGTCGTTAGCACGATCTTCCTACGGCAGTCCAGAGCAGATGGAATTTAGTGGGCACATAGCCTCTATGGTAGCCACAGTGTCTGTCATATAATGACTGCGCGCTATAGGACGCAAGGCACGGAGGCGAAGTAGCACATACGAACACTTGCAGCATGCGTTAATGATCGAAACACACACAAGAACTCTAGTGGCAGAAAAGCACGAAGAAGAGAGAAGAGATCGCAAGTGACGAGCAACGTTTCTTAAAGCTCAAAACTGTATTGCAAGATTGGAAAGTCGGTGTGCATCTGTCTATATAGTGTATACACTATAGAAGTAACTGCCAGCTCCACACTTCATTTCTTTAAATGCTACCATGTCCTCGAACCTCGTACATCATGGAGGAATACACTTCCTTCTCCTCAATAACCAAAGCGAATGTATATTTAATAGGGAGTAACTCTCAGAAATCAAGAAAAACACGGGACTCTTTCGATATGGGAGTGGCCAATACACCCTCTGCGCGTGGAGTGTAAATTAGTAGAAATAATGTTTGATTTCATACTAAGACGGCGACAGTATTCTCGTTAGCGATACTTTTAATCGCAGTGACAAAACGGTTAAAAATGTTGCTTTAGCGCCCACAGTCACGGACATATGAAAAGAGACAGTACACACGATTGTGTCCTTTGTGTCCTGTGCACTTTTTCACGTGTCTGTTCAGCGCTAAAAAAGTTCGCCATAAATAACCAACTCGCCCATGATTATCACCCTGGATAAAAGGACTGATGCATATCCCGTAATTTTGCCGTGATGACTAGGCACAAGCGACCAGACGGGCAAGACATTTTCGCAGACTGTCGGAGTAGCCATCCCGACTGTCCCAATAAGCTTGGCGCTCCTATCTAAGATGCGAAAGAAACAAAAGCACAAAGCACGCTGGACCTGCAGCAGTAAACACGTGGGCAGCGACATATTTAAGCATTTCTGTGTCATTTCTCTCTCTCTCTTTTTCTTTTCTAAAAGAAGGTAGACGTGTCGCGTAACACTTTTATAACGCGTTTGTCTTACCAGGTGTCGCCACAAGTACTGTCGCTACAGTCTAAAATGCTATTTCCGTATGCATGCACGCTAAAACTCAATAAATACTTAGCAGCTATAACGCTGCTGAAGCTACGCAAGTAGTATGGCCATACAAAAGTCGCACCGCCCATTTCGCAGTGTTCTTATTGGTGTCCGACGCTTTCTGTACGAAATATCTACTTCATACATTACAACTACAGCTTGCGGACGTAAGGTTACGTCAAGTCACGTGTCATTCGTGTGCACCTTTGTGCCTCCAGTGCGCGACGTGTTTTGGTCACGAGTGTCAGTATGATGCGCTGCGGCCGCAGCCTGAAGACGCATGGCATTCCGTCCGTTCCAGGGTTGCAGATCTGTGACGCCTTTCATATAAAAATATAATATTTTGGAAGATAAGCGAATTAGGCTTAAAGATACACAGAATTGCATGGCGCACACACTTAAATAT